>NW_022436987.1:7895098-8144746 GCF_009761245.1 Sapajus apella
TCTTGCTCTGTCGCCCAGGCTGGAGTGCGGTGGCATGATCTTGGCTCACTGCAACTGCTGGCTCCCAGGTTTAGGCAATTCTCCTGCCTCAGCCTCCTGAGTTGCTGGGACTACAGGCACATAGCCACCATGCCTAGCTAATTTTTTATTTTTAGTAGAGATGGAGTTTCACCATGTTGGTCAGGCTGTTCTTGAACTCCTGACCTCGTGATCTGCCCACCTCAACCTCCCAAAGTGCTGGGATTACAGGAGTGAGCCACTGAGCCCAGCCAGACTTTTAAAAATTATAATACACTCAAGGAAATGGCAGATGAGGTTACTGAATAATGTAGGACTAGAGAAAAGAACCATTCTTCCACTGAAAACATTGATAAAAACTGTGTTTTAAAAAAGTTTAAAACTGCCTATAGTACTGAAGGGCCCAAAAGATAGTGAAGAACTGGTGGACCAAGACACATAAGATGACAGAGTTAACACGGAATTAGGAGCTTCTTTTAGAGACACTTATCTCCAGAAAAAGCATCTGAGATGTTTAGCAGCCTTTGATAGCCTTGCAGGCCTGGGGGCCAATAGGAAATGTCCAGGGCCTTCCAAGGAATAGAAGGTGATAAATTTGCCATGTTTGGGTTAGGATCTTAAAGGGCTATAACCTAGAAGTAAAGGCCAATCAGAAGGTGACTCACTTGTAAGAATAGAAGCCAAATTTTAAATTATCTCACTTGCTGAAATTACATCAAGTTTATCCCAAATTGGTAGTGGCTCCACAAACTCCACAGAAGCAAAGTAAAATCCCTTCCAGAGGAAGAACATAACTTCCAAGTCCTCACATAATTTCTAAAATAATTTTCACATATAAGATTTGGCACACAATCTTAAAATAACTTGGCATACCTTAAGCAATGCAACATAAAAGATACCCAACAGAAATAACAGACAATAGAAACAGACTCACAGATATCCAAAGATTGCATAAACAGTCTTTACAGTAATTTGTGTCAATATGACAAAAGATAATCTTAAGAGTTTCAGTAAAGACCTAAAAATATGTACTTCTAAAACTCATGAAAGGACTTCTGCCATTTATGAGAAACTCTTATATCAGACCACTATTTTGCCACGAACAGCTAGAAAAAGTAGGTTTAAATGTCTTTTGAGAGACAAACAAGAGCTCCCAACTTGGCCAGGAGATGAAGGGATGTAAGCCCAGAGATGGGAATCTGATAATTGGGCATGGATTTTTCCTTTGAAGCACTTGCTTCAAAAATGACAACTCTGAAAGCCAGGTAGAGAAAGAGAATACATTATCCATACATACACTTCAAAGAAAAAAAAAAAAAAAAAAAAAAAAAAACACCTCACAACAATCACAATTTCTCAACAGAACCTTTAAAAGAAATCAATGGAATGACATGTTTAAAGTGCCAAAGGACATTACATTTTCATAGAAATAGAAACAGAATTCTTAGGCTGGGTGCAGTTGCTTGCACCTGTAGCCCCAGCAACTTGGGAGGCTGAGGCAAGAGGATTGCTTGATCTCACGAGTGCAAGAAACAGAATTTTTGCCAGCAAAATAATATAAATCAGTAGAATTGAAAAAAAAAGAGAGAAAAAAGTATTGAATTCAAAAGCTAGTTAGTTGAAAAGATCAATATAATTGATAAATCTCCAGCCAGACTGATGAAGAAAAAAAATTTTTAAGATACACCTTACCAACAATAAGAATGCAGAGACAGGAAAGATATGGACATGACCACAGACCCTACAGACACAACAGGATATAAAGGGAATATTATGAACAACTATATGCCAGTATGCTTGATAATATAGAAAAAATAAGTTCCTGAAAATTGTGAACTATCAGAGCTCACTCAAGAAGAAATAGATAACATGAATAGTCTTATACCTATTAAATAAATTAAATATGTTGTTTAAAACACTTCCTCAAAGAAAACTCCAGGCAGCCCTGATGGCATTATCTGTAAATAATATCAAACTTTTTTTAAAATTTTTATTTTTTAAGACGGAGTCTCGCTCTGTTGCCCAGGCTGGAATGCAGTGACATGATCTTGGCTCACTGCAACCTCCACCTCCTGGGTTCAAGCTATTCTTCTGCCTCAGCCTCCCGTGTAGTTGGGTTTACAGGTGCACACCACCATACCTGGCTAATTTTTGTGTTTTTAGTAGAGACGGGATTCCACCATATTGGCCAGGCTGGTCTCAAACTCCTGACCTTGTGATCCATCTACCTCGGTCTCCCTAAATGCTGGAATTACTGGTATGAGCCAGTGCACCCAGTCAATATCAAGTCTTTTAAGAAAAAATAATATCAATTTTATGCAAAATCTTCCAGAACACAGAAGAAGAGAAACACTTCCCAACACATTTTGTAAAGCCTGAATTTTCCTGATACTGAAACCAGAAAAAAATATACAAGAAAACTTCATAACAATTTCCCTTGTAAACAGACAGAAAACTTCAACACAATAGTAGTGAAACTCTAAAGGCTGTATCTTGCAGCTACAGCCTGTAGAATTTGCATATTCCATTTACATGACATCTGCCAAACTCTAGAGGCAGAAATCAAATCAGTAATTATTTGGAGCTTGGGTGGGAGAAGAAGATTGATTTCAAATAAGTACAAGAGAATTTTTTGTGGTGATGGAAATGTTCCGTATCTCTCTTGCAGTGGTAGTTATGTTACTATATGTATTTGTTATATATCATTGAATTTATACCTAAAAAGGGAAAGTTTTACTGAATGTAAATTTTGCCTGAATTGACCTGAATTTTAAAAACAATACCCCTTAACAATAGTGTCAGTTTCCTGAGGCTGCTGTAATAAATTACTACAAACATGATGACTTAAAACAACAAAAATTTGTTTTCTCACAGTTCTGGAAGCCAGAAGTCCAAAATCAGTTTTACTGGAGAAAAGTAAGAAAATCAAATATACTTTCCAGAGGATCTAGGAGAGAATCTGTTCCTGGCTTCTTCCAGCTTCTTGAGGCTGGTTGCATTCTTGAGCTAATAGTCATCTCTCTCCAGTCTTCAAGGCCAGCATCTTCAAATCTTTCTGCCCCATCTCCAGATGATTTTCTCCCCTATATGTCTATGTCAAATCTCACTCTCTCTCTCTTATCTGTGATAGCATTTAGGACCCACCCAGATAATTCAGGACAATTTTGTCACCTCAAGATCCTTAACCTAATCACATCAACGGAGACCTGTTTTCCAAATAAGATAACGTTTATAGATTTTTGGGAACTAGGACCCAACATTCTTATAGGCTATTTTCAACCTACCACAAGTAGGATTAAAAAATCAAGTATCTAGCAATAAATCTGATTAAATATGATTAAGACCTTTACTCTGAAAACCACAAAATATTGAGAGAAATGAAAAAAGAATTTTTTCATTTTCGTGAATGTTAAGACTTAATATTTTAAGATACCAGTTCTCTCCAAATCTTCCTATAAGTTACATGCAAACCTGACCAAAATATCAATATTTTATAAATGGAAACTGACAAGCTGATTCTCAAATTTATATAAAAATGCAAATCTGAGAAGAGCCAAAACAAACTTTAAAAAGAAGAATGAAGAGGAATTAGGAATAATCTGGGTAGGGAAAAAAGCAGAAAGGTGACACAACTAATGAGCAGCTCCCTCTTGGATGGACAGAATAGCACATGGAGACTCACATTGCAAACTTTTGCTCCAAGAATCACACAGAAATGTGCCAGGAAAACTGAAAGAGGTCACAGATCTTGTGGAAGGAGTGGCTTGCTGCTGCAAGCTCCATGAGACAGCTGGAAAACTGTGAGTTCCCAAAGTGTGAGGAGGGGAAATCTACCTCTGAACACACATCTTTATTGGGAAACCTGAAAATCCAGGTCATGGGAGAAGGACTTAATCTTGCCTAGAGTTGAAACAGATTTAAGGAGCTGAGTGAAATATTAAGGTAGAAGAGGCAGCAGGAAGAGCTCTGTAGGCACTCCCAGTCCCCAGCTCATGCCCAGGGAAGCTATCCCTGACTTTAGCTCACAGGGGTCCTTGGGGAAGGCAGCCAGCAGAACTAGAGAGGGGTCACAGGGTAAAAGAAGCTTCCAACTAAACTCTGTAAAAACTTAAACCAAGCACAAATTTTCTTGAGCACAATCAGTGGCAAAAACAGGAATTGCTGTAGGAGTTGTAGCCAGTGGTGTGACAGGTGGGGAGGTGTGAGGCCTGAAAGCTTGCTTTCTCAGTGGGGAGGCTTGTAACCTGGGACAACGTCTGAACTCCAAGCACAGGATGCCTGGATAGAAACTCAGTGCTGTTAGCAGAGCATGACAGGAGTGAGGCTGGCCTTGCTGCCTGTGTAGAAGCTAGGTTATGTCTGCCACTGCCAAGTTTCCCCAACTTCCCTTCCAACCTGTATGATGTAGCAGAGGCAGCCATAATCTCCCTTGGAACATAACTCCGTTGGTCTGAGAACAACACCCCCATCCCGCATAGGGGCCACAGCAAGCCATGCCCAAGGGGAGTCTGAGCTCAGACCTGCCTAACCCTGCCCCCACCTGGTGGTATTCCTCTACCCACCCTGGTAGCAGAACCCAAGTGTTGGGAATTTTATGGCCCTGCCCATCACCTGAGAAACCAAAATAATTGTTCTGGCCAACATAGGGCATATTTGTATCCCCCTTCTACTACCACAGCTGCTGCTCTCTTGAAAGCACCACCTCCTGGCTGGAGGCCAACCAACTCAATCCATTACAGCAACTTATGAAAGAATAATACTGCTCCAAGGAATGAGAAATGACAGCTAATTCCACCACTTGTAACATCCTGGCTAACCAGAGATCCTGAGCCTATCCACATGACAGCTTCACTGCTAGCATAACCAGCATTCAGGAAAACAAGCACACTAAACAAAACTATAACCATGGACTCTCACAGAGCCCACTTCACTCCCCTGTCACCTCCACCAGAGCAGGTGCTTGTATCCACAGCCATGAGTCCTGAAGACAGGTAACATCACAGGATTCTTTGCAGACACTCTCCAGCACCATCCCAGAGCCTCGTAGCCCCACTGGGTAGTTAAACCCAGAAAAGCAGTAATAATCACTTAGTCTGGCTCTTGGAAAGCTCCATCCCTAGAGGAAGGGGGAGAGCACCACATCAAGCAATCACTCCATGGGATAAAAGAATCTGTACAACAGCCCTTGAGTTCCAGATCTTTCCACTGAAATAGTCTACACAAGTGAGAAGTAACCAGAAAAGTAATTCTGGTGATATGACAAAACAAGGTTCTGTCATACCCCCGAAAGATTACACTAGCTCCCCAGCAATGGATCCAAACCAAGAAGATATCCCTGGATTGCCAGATAAAGAATTCAGAAGGTTGTTTATTAAGCTACTCAAGGAGATATCAGAGAAAGGTGAAAAACGATGTAAAGAAATTTTTAAAAATAACAATTGAGGATATGGATGAAAATTTTCTAGAGAAATAGATACCATAAGGAAAAAATCAATCACAACTTCTGGAAATGAAACATAAACTCAGAGAAATATAAAATACACTAGAAAGTTTCAACAATAGAACAAGTAGAAAAAAGAACATCAGAGCTCTAAGGCAAGGCTTTTGGATTAACCCAATCTGACAAAGACAAAGAAAAAAAGAATTTTTAAAAAGTGAACAAAGCTTCCAAGAAATTTGCGATTATGTTAAATGACTAAATCTAAGAATAATTAGTATTCCTGAGAAATAAGAGAAATCTAAAAGTTTGGAAAACTTACTTGAGAAAATAATTGAGGAAAACTTCCCTGGCCTTGCTAGAGATCTAGACATCCAAATACAGAAGCTCAAAGAACAAGTTGGAAATTCGTCACAGAAAGATTATCACCTAGGCACATAGTCATTGGGTTATCTAAAATCAAGGTGAAGGAAAGAATCTTAAGAGTTGTAATGCAAAAGCATCAGGTAACCTATAAAGTTTCTCAGCAGAAGCCCTAAATGCCAGCAGGGATTGGGGTCCTATCTTTAGCCTCCTCAAATAAAATTATCCAAGAATTTTGTATCCAGCAAAACCAAGCTTCATAAATGAAAAAGAGATAAAGTCTTTTTCAGATAAACAAATGCTGAGAGAAGTCACCACTACAAAGCCAGCATTACAAGAAATGCTAAAAAGAATTGTAAATCTTGAAACAAAACCTCAAGATACACCAACATAGAATCTCTTTAAAGCATAAATCTCACAGGGCCTATAAAATGATAACACAATGAAAAAAAAAGAGGTGTTGAGGTAACAACTAGCTTGATGAATTGAACACTACCTCACATTGCAATATTAACATTGAATGTAAATGGCCATATCCACTTAAAAGATACAGAATGGTAGAATGGATAAAAATTCACCAATCAAGTAGTTGCTGTCTTCAAGAAACTCATCTAACACATAAGGACTCACATAAACTTAAGTTAAAAAGTGTAAAAAGATATCCCATGCAAATGGAAACCAAAAGGGAACAGAAGTAGCTATTCTTTTATCAGACAAAATAGATTTTAAAGCAACAACAGTTAAAAAAAGATAAAGAGGAACATTATATAATTATAAAAGGATTAATCCAACAGGAAAATATCATAATTCTACATACATATGTGCCTAACACTGGAGTTCCCAAATTTATTAAGCAATTACTACTGGGCCTAAGAAATGAGATAGATAGCAACACAGTAATAGCAGAGGACTTCAGTACTCCACTTAAAGCACTGCACAGGTCATCAAAACAGAAAGCCAACAAAGAAATAATGGGCTTAAAACTATACCCTAGAACAAATGGACTGAACAGATATTTACATAACATTCTACCCAACAACTGCAGAATATATTTTTTTCTGTCAGTACATGGAACATTCTCCAAGACACACCATATGATAGGCCACAAAACAAGTCTCAATATATTTAAGAAAATCAGAACTATATCAAATACTCTCTCAGACTGCAGTGGAATAAAACTGGAAATTAACTCCAAAAGGAACCCTCATAATGATACAAATACATGGCAATTAAATAATCTGCCTCAAGTGATCTTTAGGTCAACAATGAAATCAAGATATACATTAAAAAATTCTTTTAACTGAATGATAATAGTGACACAGCTTATCAAAACCTCTGGGATACAGCAAAAGTGGTGCTAAGAGAAAAGTTCATAGCATTAAATGCCTACATCAGAAAGTCTGAAAAAATCACAAATAGACAATCTAAGGACACACCTCAAGGAACCAGAGAAACAAGAACAATCCAAACCCAAACCCAGCAGAAGAAATGAAATAACAAACATCAGAGCAGAACTAAATGAAATTGAAACAAACAAACAAAAAAATACAAAAGATAAATGAAACAAAATGCTGGTTCTTTGCAGAGATAAACAAAATTAATAGGCCGTTAGCAAGATTAACCCAGAAAAGAAGAGAGAAGTTGCAAATAAGCTCATTTAGAAACAAAATGGCAGATATTACAACCAATACCACAGAAATACAAAAGACCATTCAAAGCTACTCTGAACACAAACTAGAAAACCTAGAGGAGATAAATAAATGCCTGGAAATATCCAACCCTCCTAAATTAAATCAGGAAGAAATAGAAACTCTGAACAGACCAACAATAAGTAGTGAGATTAAACAGTAATAAAAAAATTGCCAAGAGCAAAAATAGTCCAGGACCAGATGGAGTCACAGTTAAATTCTATCAGACATTCAAAGAAGAATTAGTACCTATCTTACTCAAACTATTCCAAAAGATGGAGAAATAGGGAATGTTCTCTAAATCATTCTATGAAGGCGGTATCACTCTAACACCCAAACCAGGAAAAGACATAGCAACAACAACAACAACAAAACACTACAAATCAATATCCTTGATGAACATACATGCAAAAATCCTCAACAAAATACTAGCTAACTGAATCCAACAGCGTATCAAAAAGATATGGGTTTCATACCATATGCAGGAATGGTTTAACATACCCAAGTCAATAAATGTGATACATCACATAAACAGAATTAAAAACAAAAACAATATAATTACCTCACTAGACAAAGTATTTGACAAAATCCAGCAGCCCTTTATCATTAAAACCCTCAGCAAAACCAGCAAAGAAGGGACATAGCTCAAGCTACTAAAAGCCATCTATGATAAACCCACAGCCAACGTTATACTGAATGGGGAAAAGTTGAAAGCATTCCCCCTGAGAACTGAAACAAGAGAAGGATGCCCACTTTCACCACTTCTATTCAACATAGTACTGGAAGTCCTAACCAGAGCCATCAGACAAGAGAAAGAAATAAAAGGCATCCAAATCATAAAGAAGAAGTTAAACTGCTGCTAGTCACTGATGATGTGATCACATACCTAGAAAACCCTAAAGACTTACTCAAAAAGCTCCTAGATCTGATAAACGAATTCAGTAAAGGTCAGGATACAAAATCAATGTACACAAATCAGTAGCGCTGCTATATACCAGCAACAACCAAACTGAGAATCAATCAAGAACTCAACCCCTTTAAGAACAGCTGCAAAAAATAAAAAATTACTTAGAAATATACATAACCAAGAAGGTGAAAAATCTCGACAGAGAAAGCTACAAAACACGACTGAAAGAAACAGACAACACAAACACATGAAAACGTCCCATGCTTGTGGATGGGTGGAATCAATTATTGTGAAAATGACCATACTGCCAAAAGCAATCTACAAATTCAGTGCAATTCCCATGAAAATACCACCATCATTCTTCATAGAACTAGAAAAAACAATCCTAAAGTTCATATGGAACCAGAAAGGAAAAAAAAAGGTCACATTGAAACAGAATAGAGAACCCAGAAGTCAAGTCAAAAACTTAGTCAACTGACCTTTGACAAAGCAAACAAAAACAAAGTCGAGAAAGGATACTCTAGTCCATAAATGGTGCTGGGATAATTGGCAAGCCACATGTAGAATGAAACTGGATCTTCATCTCTCACCTTATACAAAAATCAACTCAAGATGGATCAAAGACTTAAATCTAAGACCAGAAAACATAAAAATTCTAGAAGATAACATTGGAAAAACCCTCCTAGACATTGGCTAGGCAATGGCTCCATGACCAAGAACCCAAAAGCAATGCAACAAAAACAAATAGATGGGACTTAAACGAAACAGCTTTTAGACAGCTAAAGAAATAATCAGAGTAAACAGAAAACCCACAGAGTGGGAGAAAATCTTTGCAATCTGTACATCCAACAAAGGACTAATATCCAGAATCTACAAGGAACTAAAACAAATCAGCTAACAAACAAACAATCCCAACAAAAAGTGGGCTAAGGACATGAATAGACAATTCTTAAAAGAAGATATACAAATGACCAACAAACATATGAAAAAATGCTCATCATCACTAATGATCAGGGAAATGCAAATCAAAACCACAATGTGGTACCACCTTACTCCTGCAAGAATGGCCATAATAAAAAAAATAGTACAACCACTATGGAAAACACAGTGGAGATTCCTTAAAGAACTAAAAGTAGAACTGCCCTTTGATCCAGCAATCCCACTCCTGGGTATTTACCCATAAGGGAAAGAATTCATTATATGAAAAAGACACTTGCACATGCATGTTTATAGTAGCATAATTCACAATTGCAAAAATATGAAACCAGCCTAAATGTCCATCAACCAATAAGTGGAGAAAGAAAACGTGGTATGTATATACACCATGAAATACTATTCAGCCATAAAAAGGAATGAAATAATGGTATTCGCAGCAACCTGGATGGAACTGGAGACCATTATTCTAACTGAACTGACGCAGGAATGGAAAACCAAACATTGTATGTTCTCACTTATTAATACAGTGGGAGCTAAGCTATGAGGTTGCAAAGGCATAAGAATGATACAGTGGACTTTGGGGACTCAGGGGAAAGGGTGGGGTGGGGGCAAGGGATAAAAAATTATCCACTGGATGATGGGTGCACCAAACTCTCAGAAACTAGCACTAAAGAACTTATCCACGCAAACAAAAACTATCTGTTCCCCAAATACAATTGAATAAAAAAAGAGAAAAAATATTAAACGCCCAGATATCAATAAAAAGTTAAAAATATAAAGGAAGCCATGTAGCAATTAAATTTTAAAACAACATTTTAATAATGTTGATGTACACAGGGGGACTAGATAGGGATATCACTCAAATCATATTTCCCACTTTCTGCCCCCGACTTTCCAGAGTAGCCACATCCATTGCAGTGAGGGGCTTTAGTTAAGTGGAGAGACCAATAGGTGCTCAGGAAATATTTGTTAAATTGACTTTGGTAACTCAGTTCTGTTTGTAATTTTTTAAATGATAAATATCAAAAGGACAAAATCCTTCCCATATATGTCTATTAGTGATTCGGGGAAATAAGTGAGAACATACTAAATTTAATGGATGTTAGATGAGTAAGTTTTCTATAAAGGTTTTTGTCCCATCTATGATCTACAGACCAAGACAGGGGGACTAATTCTGTACTTCAGCTGATATCTAGGAAACGCCTGGCTCACTCAGTAATTCCTTCCAGTTAATGTGTATTTTACATCAGTACCTTTATCTACACAAATGGCCCAGAGCCTCACTCTATTGTAACTCAGCAAACAGTACTGGTTAGTGATCTGAAATCAGCTGCCTATACCAATAATGACTCCATTCGACCTTATCTTTCTATTGTGACTCCTAAAAATAGTATTTCTTTCTGTTATAATGAAAAAAATGATCCCCATTGATTGTAAAAAGCAAGGTCTAATATTATAGCATGATTACTTTCAATGTAAATTGAATACAGTATTGTCCAATAATAATTATTATGTTAAGGAGATTTTAGTCTGCAAGATAGGAAGAAATACTGTCAATTAGAGGCAATATGCAATAAACCAATAACCAAGCAGTACTAATGCATTAAACATAATTAGTCTTAGATTTTCAAAAATACTTAGAAAGGCAAAGTTAAGTCTTTTCCTGGGAAGATACTGTGATTGTCAAATGCAGCTTTAGCCATCCCTGTATCTGAGGCAGACTAAGGCTCAGAAGAGAACATGATGTTTAAGAATGAGGGCTGGGTAGTTCTTTTTCTTTTGTATTGTCCTCTGTTTCCACTGGAGTAAGCCTTGTTCAGGCCCTTGTCACTTAATCTATGTTCCAATCTTCCAGGCTGTGCCCTTCATCCATCTATGCTACACACCATAATTCAATCAGCTTAATAAAAAAAAACTTAAGAGTTTTGCTTTCCCCCCTGAAATTATTTGGGTCGGTTAGTATTGGTTACATTACGGTGAAGCAAAGAATATAGGTCTCAGTGGCTTAACAAAAGTTTCTTCCTTATGCTGTATAGTCAATTCCGATTGGCAGCGGGACTGTATTCTTTTTAGATACTCAGACTTGAGTGGAAGAAGGCTGTGATGGGTCATAAGCCCCACAGTTGAAGGAAGGAACATGACCAACCACACGGTGATACTTAAATCTTCTGCCTGAAAGTGACATCCATGACGGCCACTCACATTTCTTTGGCCAAGACAAGTCACATGACCCATGCCTATCTTCAAAAATGGGCAGGGAGATGCTATCCTACAATGTGCCTGCAGAGAAGTGGAGTATGTGTGAACAATCCAAATAGCTCCTACTTCTATAATAGGAGAATTTAAAGATGAGAAATATACCACCTTATGGGAAAGCTGAGTGAGGACCACTAACATCTCTTATAAATATTTTTTAAGGCCGGGCGCGGTGGCTCAAGCCTGTAATCCCAGCACTTTGGGAGGCCGAGGCGGGTGGATCACGAGGTCAAGAGATCGAGACCATCCTGGTCAACATGGTGAAACCCCGTCTCTACTAAAAATACAAAAAATTAGCTGGGCACGGTGGCGCGTGCCTGTAGTCCCAGCTACTCAGGAGGCTGAGGCAGGAGAATTGCCTGAACCCGGGAGGCGGAGGTTGCGGTGAGCCGAGATCGCGCCATTGCACTCCAGCCTGGGTAACATGAGTGAAACTCCGTCTCAAAAAATAAATAAATAAATAAATAAATATTTTTTAATTTTCAAAGAAAATTATTTACTTCAGTACATCAGATAGTATTAGTTTTTAAAAACATTAAATTAGCAATAAAGATTCTATACAATTAATTTCCTATTATTATGGTTTTTCTCTCTGGAAAATTTAAATTTTTTCTCCTCAGTAATTTTGGCACTAGCCATATATTCATTTTGCTTAGTAGCAGATATAATGAATGTGATGAAACATTTTTCTTTTTTTTTTTTTTTTTGAGACGGAGTTTCGCTCTTGTTATCCAGGCTGGAGTGCAATGGCGCGATCTCGGCTCACCGCAACCTCCGCCTTCTGGGTTCAGGCAATTCTCCTGCCTCAGCCTCCTGAGTAGCTGGGATTACAGGCATGCGCCACTATGCCCAGCTGATTTTTTGTATTTTTAGTAGAGACGGGGTTTCACCATGTTGACCAGGATGGTCTCGATCTCTTGACCTCGTGATCCACCCGCCTCGGCCTCCCAAAGTGCTGGGATTACAGGCTTGAGCCACCGCGCCCGGCAATGAAACATTTTTCTACTAGCTGGTATTCAACCAAGTGTCCTGTTTTATTTTGAACTCTTAATAACAAATAGAAATTCACATACTCCAGGCCAGACACATTGGCTCACGCCTATAATCTCAGCACTTTGGGAGGCCAAGGGAGATGGATCACTTGAGATCAGGAGTTCAAGACCAGCCTGGCCAACATAGTGGAACCCTATCTCTACTAAAAATAAAAAATCTAGCTGGGCACGGTGGCAGGTGCTTGTAATCCCAGCTACTCAGGAGGCTGAGGCAGGAGAATTGCTTGAACCTGGGAGGTAGAGGTTGTAGTGAGTGGAGAAAAAAATTCACATATTCTCAGACATACATGTTCAAAGTTTAAAATAATATAATTTTATCTTCAATAACTCAAATTTTACAAAAAAGATTTGAGATAGGAGAGAAATATCTGTAGCAGCTTATTCATACTTTATTTCTCTTCTCAAAACCTTCAAAAATTTCCATCACCCACCTAATCAGACACAAATTCTAATGTTTGGCAAAGACAGCTAGCTATGTGCCAAAAACTCAGAACTTCCACCTTCTATAATGTGGAATTGGCACTGGGAAACAGCTCCCCTTGCAGACATGGCTAATGGAGTGAGCAGAAGTGTTTTTTTAATGTTGTTATTATTTTATCTAGAAAGTACTTATAAAGCCCATACTATGTACCAGGTATAGATACGTATTTGACAAATATTAATTCAGTTACTATGCATAACAATCCTATGAGCTAGTTCTATAACTGCACCCACTTTACAGATAAAGAAACTGAAGGTAAAAGCAGTTGAGTAATGGGGAAACACAGCCAAGAAGTGACTGGGGTAAGATCTAATTCCAGGGCCAGAGCCCTTAAAAAGCAAGTAGGGCTTCTCTATGTTCTCTTCTTCTATCTACTCTGTGACCCCAGTGGATTGCAGAGCCACACAACTGTAGGGGCCTGGGTTTCTGATTAACCACAGGAAGCAAGCTGCTCATGGGCCAGGAACTCCCACACTAGACTGCCACATGAATGAAAAATCAAATTCTGCCGAGCCGAGGCACTGAAATTTGGGAGTTGTTACAGCATCTAGTGTTTTTTCTTAATAATATCCATGACAGCCAAGACACTGTAATTGGTCTATGTCTCGAATGAGGAGGCCTACTTCTAGCCCAAGCACAGTCTCCAGCTTAATAAATGCCCTTATGCAAGCACTTCTTTCCTCTGGGCAACATTTAAAAAAATAAGAAGGTTGGATTCATTAACATTTTACAGCCTGTATTTCATAGGACATTCTGCTTTTAGTATATTTGCTTGAACCTTCTTGAAAACATGACTCCCTGGACAAATAAGGAAGGAAAATTCTGGATAATACTTCCCACTTTGGAGACGCATAATGCACATTTGCGACACCCTTCCCTAAGGACTTTAACACAGTATTTATCAGATGGATTTGACCATAGGACCTCCTAATTTTTTAATTGGGAGGTATTTATTAATACTTAGAGAGATGTGAGTGTCCTAAGAAATGTAGTTTGGGGAATGATTAATTAGATGAATTCTAAAACTATTCCCAGTAGTAAAACTGCTCTGCCATGATTTCCTATCTTTCCAAATTTCCCATGCGCAGCTCTAATCAGGTTACCTCTTTATTGCTACACATGTGAAGCATGTACCACCACTTAGGGCTGTGAACCTCTCACCTTGCTTCCTGAATCGGGAATAACATTTTCTTGCTTTTGCACCATTACAAGCCTTGCCTATACTTTAACGTCCAACTCAATACTGTCTGGTCTAATAAGACTCCACAGTGTGATCTAGCACACACCTTACATCCCTCTCACTCAAAATACATTAAATTGCCTGTATTCTCCACATGCATTCGTTCATTCATTCTATCATCATTCATTCATTTTCATCGTCACCCAGGCTGGAGTGCAGTGGTGCAATCTCAGCTCACTGTAACCTCCACCTCCTGAGTTCAAGCAATTCACCTGCCTCAGTCTCCAAGTAGCTGGGATTACAGGCATGCACCACCACACCTAATTTTTGTATTTTTAGTAGAGATAGGATTTCAACATGTTGGCCAGGCTGGTCTCAAACTTCTGGCCTCAGGTGATTCACCCACCTCAGCCTCCCAAAGTGCTTGGATGACAGGCATGAGCCACTGTGCCTGACCTGTGCATTTTGGAATTGGATCCCAGAAAAAAGTCTTTTAAAAAACAGCATTTGTAGGACAAGAGTTAAGTAGAAGGAGAGGCTCTTGAACCATTTTGATATGCATTGCTGAAACTGAGGCAAAATCTGGCTGGAAAGAGTCATAAACAAGAAATATATGCGTTAACCTCAAGAGAAAGAAATGGGAGAACAAGTTGTGTGATCCCTACCCATAAAAATCTATGAAGATCAAACAACGAGTGATATGCAGTTTCAACTGGAAGTTCAGAAGATAGTCTACAAACAAAAGGGGGTTATGTTGGGATTTCCTTGTAAGTAGTCGCTGCATGATGGGTTTTGCTTTGTGTGGGATTGCCTGTGTACTCAGTGTGCCTCCTTTACATTGTGAGGATATCCAATCCACTTGGACAGATCGGGGTTTTAAAAATCTCTTTTATTTGGTGTGGAAGGTGGATGGGAATTGGAGTTTAAAGACCAATTCAGAGCAAGCTTCAGTTTTCCTCTGGTAGAAAAAGCAATGAGATTTTGACTCAGGCAGGGAGGTGAAAGGAAAGAACAGAAAGGTATTAGGCCTACTGCATGTATAAAGCGATGGAGAAGGAGAGAGGGAAGGAAGAAGAAAGGAAATGGAAGAGAAAGAAGGAAGGGAGAAGGAAGAAAAGAGGAAAGGAGATGCTGAAGGTGACACCCAGTCTGCTGGCTACAAAACTGGGTGAATCCTAGGATTTTTAGACTACTCATATTTCCCCATACTCCATGTCTGCAGAGTTGCCTGAGTGGGGAGCAGGAAAAGAAATCCTTCCTCCCCCATGTGATACTGTTATGTTGGTCTCAAATTATCCCTTCAGCAGAGTCAATATTTCATACCCATTCTTCATTGTTCTAGGATTGAGTTTGGTAATCAGGAGTACCTAAGGCAAAGGAGACCTTCCAAAAGATTTGTAGTGGCATAGCCAGGATAGTAATGGACCAAATTATTAATGACATGCAGCTGACTTTGGTTTCTCATCCAGATCCAGTTCCAGACAGGCAGCTCTTCTCACTTGTGACATTCCCCACCTTACCCTACCGCAAACCTCTCCAAGGAGGTTAAGTCATTGTGAAAGAGGCCCTGTTGAGGGTTTAGAAAAACAATGGAAAAGGAACGCAGGAATCAGAGCAACTTCAAAGACCTTGCAGTCAGAGTGATCTGGATCTGAACTTCAGCTGTTGTACATAAAAGCCTATGGTTCAAGAGAAAGTACTGAACTGAAAATAGAGATGTTGAGTCCCTGAGGTCCTAGGGTGCAAAGGAATTTAAGGAAATTGCTCAGGGAGAGTGAAGAAAGAGCAAACTGTTTCAGCATCTGTTTGCTTTGAACTTACCTAAAGCAAGCATTATGAGGGCCTTAACTAGCTGTGGACACATTCACTGGAGGAAGAATTTTCACAATGTGTCTCCCTTATGTTATTTCACTCCCACTCTGTCAATTTATATACTTGGCCATCTATTCAGACTGAGGAACACAAAAAAGAAGAAGAAAAAGAGCCTCAGAGACCTATGGGACACAATCAAGTGCATTAATATATTCATAATAAGAGTCCGAGAAAGAGAGGAAAGGAAAAGATAATATTTGAAGAAACCATGGCCAAAAAATTCCCAAATTTGATTTTAAAAAACATGAATCTACACCTCCAAGAAGCTCAACAAATTCCAATAGGGTAAACTCAGCGTTTCATACCTAGAAACATCATAATCAAACGGTCAAAAGACAAATGCAAGGAATCTTAAAAACAGCAAGAGAGAAGCAATACAGCACAAGTGGTCTTCATAAAGATTAACTTATTTCTCATCAGGAACCATGGAATCTGGGAGGCAGTGAGATAGCATAGTCAAAGAGAAGAAAGACAGACTCAAGAATTCACTATCTAGCAAAACTGTCCTTCAAAAATGAAAGAGAAATTAAGTCATTCTAATATAAACAAAAACAGAATGGAGTTCTTCTAGCCTAAATGAAAGGATTCTCAACAATAACTTGAGTCCACATAAAGAAATATAGGTCTCCAGTAAGGATAACTACATAACTGAATATAAAAGGCAATGTAAATGTATCTTATAACTCTTTTCTACTGTATGGTTTAAGAGACAACCACATAAAGCAATAATTATTAATGTGTGTACCAGTCATGTATCAGACCATGCAATTTATAATGATGTAATTTATAGGAAAATAACAGCACAAATAAGAGGGTAGGTACTGAGCTATGTAAAAGGAAAACTTTTGTATATTGTTGTAATCAACTTGGTATTAATGCAAATTAGATTTATAAGTTAAAATGTTAACTGTAACATCCAGCGTAACCACTGGAAAAAAAAGTAAAAGAAGTCAATTAAAATGGCCCACCAAATAATATCCATTTTACACAAAAGAAGGCAGTAATGGAGGAATGAAGAAACAAAGAAGACACAATACATATAGAAAACAAGTAACAAAATGGCAGATATAAATCTTATCAGTTATTATATTAAATGCAAATGGATTAAATGCTCTAATTAAAAGACTAAGGCTAGGGGGGTGGGGAGTTGGGGATGGATAACATGGGGAGAAATGCCAGATATAGGTGATGGGGAGGAAGGCTGCAAACCACACTGCCATGTGTGTACCTATGCAACAGTCTTACGTGTTCTTCACATGTACCCCAAAACCTAAAATGCAATAAAATATATATTAAAAAAAAGACAAAGACTAGAATTATGATGGGAGGGTGCATGATTCAAATATATGTTGTCTACAAAAGGTACATTTTAGAATCAAAGTCACAGATAGGTTTAAAGGATGGAAATATGTGTACGATGAAAACAGTAAACAAAAGAGCTGGAGAGTTTGCAATATAGACAAGAGACTTTAAGGCAAAAATTGTTACTAGACAAAAAGAGGACATTTTATAATGATAAAAGAGTCACTCCATCAAAACAATTATAAACATATATTTACTTAACAACAGAGCCCAAAAATGCAGGAGGCAGAACGTGACACATTTGAAGGTATTAATAGGCAATTCATCAGTAATAGAAGGGAAAACCTCCTAACTCTTTCTTTGAAGCCAGAATTACCCTGATACCAAAACCAGAAAACTCACAAGAAACTACAGCTATATCCCTTATGTATATATATGCAAATATCCTCAACAAGATACTAGCAAACCAAATCCAGTAGCATATAAAAAGGATCATACACCATGACAGTGTTATTCATCCCAGGAATGCAAGGTTGGTTTAGCTCATGAAAAATAATCAATCAATGTGCCACATCATATTAGAAGAATAAAGGACAAGTCCACGTTTTTACCCAATAGATGCAGAGAAAGCACTGACAAAATCTAACAACGTTTTATGATAAAAACATTCAACAAGGCAGGAATAGAAGGGAACTTCATTGATCTGATAAAGGGTACTTTTGAAAAACCCACAACTAACATCATACTTAGTGGTGAAAGCCAATAACTTTGTCCCTAATCAGAAACAAGAACAGAATGTCTATCTCATCCCTTCTATCTAATCAGCATTGTAGTGGAAAATCTAGTCAAGGCATTAGGCAAGGAAAAGAAATAAAAGTCATTGAATTGAAAAGGAAGAAGTAAAACTACTATTCATAGATAGCATACACATGAATAAATTTAAGAAAAGAAGACTTGTGCACTGAAAACTACAAAACATTGTTAAGGAAAATAAAAAAAGACAGAAATAAATCAAAGAAATCTCACATTCACGGATAAGAAGATATAATATTGTTAAAATGGTAACACTCCTCAAAATGACCTACCGATTCAACACAAGCTTTATCAAAATCCCAACTGGTATTTTAACAAACACCCTAAAATTCATATGAAAATGTAAATAATCTTGAAAAATAGCCAAACAAATCTTGAAAATGTAGAACAAAGGAGGACACACACTTCCTGATTTCAAAACTTACCACAAAGCTACAATAATCAAAATCGTGTGGTACTGGCATAAGAATGGACAAATAGATCAATGAAATAGAATTGAGAGTCCAGATAAATCCATATATATGGCCAATTAATTATTGACAAGGGTGCTAAGACTATTTGACATAGAATGAATAGTCTCTTCGATTTATGATGCTGGGACAACTAGGCATCCAAGTGTAAAAAATTAAGTTGGCTCCTTTCCTGACACCGTATATAAAAATTAATTCAAAATAGACGAAAGACCAAATGTAAAATGATAAAATTATAAAACTCTTGAAGAAAACATGGGTTAAATCTTCATAATCTTAGATTTGGCAAAAGATTATTGGATAATAACACCAAAATCTTAAGTAACAAAAGTAGGTAAATTGGACTTCATCAAAATTTAAAATTTTTGTGTATCAGAAGATACTATCAAGAAAGTGAAAAGACCACCCAAAGAATGAGAGAAAATATCACAAGTCACACATCTAATCAGCATTTAGTATCTAGACTATACAAAGAGTTCTTACATCTCAGTAACAAAAAGACAAATAATCCAATTTAAAAATGGACGGAAGATATTTCTCTAAAAAACACATATTCAACATAATTTGTCAAATTATGGCAAATAAAAGCCTCAATAAACTGCCACTTCACATCCACTAGGATGGCTATCATGAAAAAAAAAAGACAAATACAACAAGTGCTGGTGAGAATGTAAAGAAATTGGGACCCTCATATATTTGGTGCTGACATTGTAAAAATGAAGTAATCACTTTGTAAAACATTTTGACAGTTCCTCAAAAAGTTAGCTATATAATTACCATATGAATTAGCATAGAATTCAGCAATTCTGCCAAGTATATATGTCTAACATCTTTCACTTAACATAATGTATATACATACATTAAAAGCATATGTCCACACGAAAATATGTACACAAATGTTTATAGCAGCTTTACTCATAATAGCCAAAAAGCGAGAACAACCAAAACTTCTGTCAGGTGATAAATGGAGAAACAAAATGTAATATATTCATATAATGGAATTTTACTGATCCATAAAATGGAATAAAATTCTGATTCATGCTACAGTGGATGAACCTTACAACATTATGCTAAGTGAAAGAAGCTAGACACAAAAGGTCTATATTTTATGATTCTATTTATATGAAATGTCCAGACAAGGCAAACCCATAGAATCATAAAGCAGATTAGTGGTTGCCAGGGGCTGAGGGTTGGGGGAATGGGGAATGACTGTTAATGAGTATGAAGTTCTCTTTGGGGTGATGAAAATACGATGGAATTAGACAGTTACACAGTGGTAATGGTTATACTTCTTTGTGAATATACTAAAAACCACTAAATTGTATACTTAAAAAGGTGAGTTTTGTGGTTTGTGAATTCTATCTCAATTTGAAAAATAATAAAAACATGGAAGACATTTCCACCCATCAGACAGAATTACAGCAACAGAACTTAGGGACTAGACTTTTAGGGCATCATTTCTTCATTTGTCAATTAGACATGTACCATCTGATATGGTTTGGATCTCTGGCTCCACCCAAATCTCATCAAATTGTAATCTCCAGTGTTGGAGGTGGGGCCCAGTGAAAGGTGACTGCATCATGAGGGTGGTTTCTTATAAATGGTTTAGCATCATCCCCCCTTGGTGCTGTAAAGTGAGTTCTTACAATATACAATTTTTTTTTAAAGTATATGGCATCTCCCCCCTCTCTTGGTCCTGCTCCTGCCATGCAGGATGCCTGCTCCCACTTTGCCTTCAGCCATGAAAGCTCCCCGAGGCCTACCCAGACGCAGATGCTGCCATGCTTCCTGTACATCCCGTGGAACCGTGAGCCAATTAAACCTCTTTTCTTTATAAATTACCCAGTCTCAGGTATTTCTTTATAGCAGTGCAAGAATGGACACCATCATTCCCACAAGCTTGTGATGAAATCAGTATACATGAAGTTCTGAGCCCCATGTCCTTCATACTGTTAGTATTCCTAGTTAAATCTGAACCTACTTGTTTATAGCATTGCCCTGTCTAATCCAGCTTTACCCAGGCCATCAGATGTTTTTCCGGTTCTTCAGTATGGTGGTTTTTTATTTGTTTGTTTGTTTTTATGCTCTCTTTCTCTTTCTCAAAGTCCTGGGCAGGGAGACAAAGTAACATTCATTGAGGACTTGTTATATGTCAGACTGTGGTCTAAAATATCATGTTAATTTCGGCCTCCAGACAATGTCATAGACTGTAGACTAGGTTTGGCAGTTTTTTGTTTTTGTTTTTTTTTGTTTGTTTGTTTGTCTGTTTGTTTTGGGAGATGGAGTCTCGGTCTGTTGCCTAGGCTGGAATGGTTCAGTGGTGGGATCTTGGCTCACTGCAACCTCTGCCTCCTGGGTGCAAGCAAATCTCCTGCCTCGGCCTCCTGAGTAGATGGGACTACAGGCATGTACCACCATGCCCAGCTAATTTTTTTGTATTTTTAGTAGAGATCGTGTTTCACCACGTTGGCCAGGCTGGTCTTGAACTCCTGGCATCAAGTGATCTACCTGCCTCAGCCTCCCAAAGTGCTGGGATTGCAGGTATGAGCCACTGCACCTGGCCTGTTTATTTCTGTTTTAAAGGAAAGGAAACTGAAACCTCACCTTTAAAAATTCCTTCCAAGTCATGGCTTTGAAGGTACAGATATTGGACTTGGATGGCCCTGAGTTCAAATGTGACTCTCAACAAATCCTGTAAGATCTCCAGTAAGTGCCCTAATCTTCTGAACATCAGTTCTTCATCTATAAAATGGGATAGTAGGAGACTAAATGGAATTATGGAGTGATTTCGAAGATTAGATTAAATGAGATAGAGAATATACACTTAGCACAGATTCTTTTTTTTTTATTGCATTTTAGGTTTGGGGGTACATGTGAAGAACATGCAAGATTGTTGCATAGGTACACACATGGCAGTGTGATTTGCTGCCTTCCTCCCCATCACCTATATCTGGCATTTCTCCCCATGCTATCTCTCCCCAACTCCCCACCCCACACTGCCCCTCCCCTATTTCCCCCTGACAGACCCCAGTGTGTGATGCTCCCCTCCCTTTGTCCATGTGTTCTCATTGTTCAACACCCGCCTATGAGTGAGAACATGTGGTGTTTTTCTGCTCTTGTGTCAGTTTGCTGAGAATGATGGTTTCCAGGTTCATCCATGTCCCTACAACGGACACGAAGTCATTGTTTTTGATGGCTGCATAATATTCCATGGTGTATATGTGCCACATTTTCCCTGTCCAGTCTATCATCAATGGGCATTTGGGTTGGTTCCAGGTCTTTGCTATTGTAAACTGCCCTTAGCACAGATTCTAAAATACATACGATGCTCAATAAATGTTAGCTACTGTTTGTCATGGAGGCTCAGTCTCTGAGCAGACATTGAAGGGGAAGGAAATGCACATGTGTGTGTGAGCATGCCAGTGTGTGGACAAGGAGATGGGGGCAGCTGAGTTAGAGTTCCAACTCTTGGACTCCATTTGCTATTCTCTTCTTTCTCCCCTACACCTATCTGGTGGTAGCGGGCATTTATATTTGTGTTCCTTTTCATTCCTTTCTAAATAGCTTAAAAATGTTGGGTTGGGGGTAGTGGGAAAGGCAGGAAAGGGAAAGGAAGGAGAGTAGTAGCTGAAGAGCAAGAGGAGGATGTAGAGATGAAGAAGATTAACTGGAGTTAAGGAAGAGAGCACTGGACAAGGTGACAGAGTTAGTCCTTGATAATTGCCTGTGTGTCAATGGGGAAATTGAATGCCTGAATGATACTTGTAAAGAACTAGAATTTCTGAGTATGGCTAATGTGGAACTAAATTCACTGGCCTGGCTTCCCAGCTTAAATAAATGTCAAAAATTGGAGCTTAGTGACAATATAATTTCTGGAGGCTTGGAAGTTCTCACAGAGAAATGTCCAAATCTTACCTACCTCAATCTGAGTGGAAACATAATAAAAGATCTCAGCACAGTAGAAGTTCTACAAAATCTTAAAAATTTGAAAAGTTTTGACCTGTTTAACTGTGATATCACAAACCTGGAAGATTATAGAGAAAGCATTTTTGAACTGTTGTAGCAAATCACATACTTAGATGGATTTGATCAGGAGGATAACGAAGCACCAGACTCTGAAGAGGAGGAGGATGAGGATGGAGATGAAGATGACGAAGTGGAAGAGGAAAATGAAGCTGGTCCACTTGAAGGATATGTTGAAGAAGAGGAAGAGGAAGAGGATGAGGATGAAGCTGAAGCAGGTTCAAAGTTGGGAGAGGGAGAAGCAGAAGTGGGCCTCTCATACTTAATGAAAGAAGAAATTCAGGATGAAGAAGATGATGATGACTATGTTGAAGAAGGGGAAGAAGAGGAAGAAGGTCTTCAAGGGGAGAAAAGGAAAGCAGATGTTGAAGATGATGAAGAGGAGGAAGATGACTAGATCATTCTAAGACCAGATTCTCTAATGTTTCTGGGTGTGCAATACAGTGATCCCATCTTTGTTTCTGCATGTATGATAGCTATCCCTATAGAAGATAATGTGTAATTTTTATAGGAAATGTGTGGTTTTACTATTTTTGCCTTATTATGCCAAATAAGAACTAGTCTGTTAATGATCATATTGTATGTAGAGAAAAATTTTCATTAGGGAATTCCCTAGCAATTTATTTAGATTCAATTTTTTAAAATTCAAGCTTACTGTATTAGTCATTTTAAGTCCATAATTAAAACATCATCACTTTACACAGGTGTAGTATGGTGCATTTTATTCCTTATTTATAAATTAACTGAAATTATAGTTCGCTTTAAGATGAAATGACAATAGTCTCTTGAGTAGTAAGTTGGTTATTTTTTTAGAGGTGATCCAGGTATCTTTAGTTTAAAGGCAGTTACCTTTTTTCTTTTTATTGACTGAGAATGGTTGCTTTTTGTCACAAGTAACTTGGAAAGTAGAAGCAGAATAGTAAAGGTTCTATTCAGTAACATAGCTCACAGATTTTGTGGAGGTTCTATTCAGTAATATAGTTCATGGATTTAGTGGTGACTGATTTTTATTTCTGAAGGAAAAATTGCTTATACTAAGTCCAGGGACATGCAGGCGAGCCCTTTTGTCAGGCTGCAAATCATGACACACCAATGGTTATTTTATCTTGTTTTTAGGTGTGTATTCTTTTTCTTCTTAGCAATTCCTTTATGATCACCTTCCCTTCTTGTTTCACTCTCCTCCCACTCTCTCAGAAGAAAGTTGGGAAACTTGTGAATACTCAGGAAAACCTTTAGTCTTATAACTCAACTACCTTTCAGTCCTGTCTGGTTTTTAAATAAGTGAAGTCAAAGAAATTGAGTATTTTCTGACATAAGAATATACTATAAGTACAGTTTAATGCAGTAAGTCTGCTTAACATCAATGTTTCTTGGTTGACAACATCTAAGATTATATCAGTAGGATGAAGAAAGAAAAGCAGGGGGTGCTTTTGGAAGCAGTATTAGTGTTTCTCAAAAGTCAGAACAATTGCCTGTTTTGAATAACACATTAAAGTCAAATTTTAAAGTTGGCCTCTCAAATGATTTGGATACCACTCTGCAAAGTATTTCTAATTTTTCTGAGTGGAGTCTTTGATTCCTACGGTTTTAAAGCATTACCAGATAAAATAATAGTGTTTAATTGGAATGGACTAGGCAGTTGGAAAAATATTTGAAACTAAATCGATATTAAGATTAAGATTTGTTTTCAAGTGGATGTCCATTAAAAGTAGAAGAATATTTGGGATAAATGAGTGTATGTTTCCTTACATGGCTACTAAATAAAATATAATGAGTAGACAAGTATATCTCCCCTTTTGCTATGGAGGCTCCTTGTTCAAGGCAATGGCTTTTAAAAATCTTGGCTGTCTAAACTTTTTCCCTTTGTTTTGAATATTTGTAAGTTTTTAAAAAGTTAGTGTCAGCAAATTAATTGAAGTTATTCTCCTGTACTGGGACACATTTAAATACTGAGTATAGTGTTGCTGCTGCTGCTTCTACAATGTAAAATGCATGACTTGGTGTTTTAAAGTAAAAATTACGATGTGACTTGTGGAGAAACTAAAAAAGTTGTACAACTGACTGAACTAAAACACTTGGGACAAGTTTAGCAAGGGGATTGGAATCTCCAAAAAACTAACATTTTCTTCCGATTTTAAAAATGCCCTGCTCTAGTTCTTAATGATTCTCATTACATACTATGGCAGATTACAAACTTATTTTTAAAATGGAATCTATATATTGACTTTATTATCAATCATCTTACTGTGCAGTCAGAATTACAGTACTTTGGTTTGAAAACAACACTTAGAGTCTCCAGATAACTTTTAAGACTTATATAGCTTCGTGGGTGATATTTTCATGCAAATAAGTAAGGGTGGGTTTTATATTTGCAGAAGTTTTCAGTCCTATTTTAAGGCTCTTTGTATGGTAGTATGTATATAGTGTGTTAAGTTCCTCAAGAATCTTCTTAAAAACTTTGAAGTTTTTGAAGTTAATACTTTTGTGCAACCGTGTTTTGAATAAAGCCATGACAGTGTTTAAATGAATGAATGAATGTTAGCTAGTGTTAGTCTTATGAGAAACTAACCAGTGGCTAAACTGAAATTAGAGGCTAGATCCATGGCCTACCAAAGCCTTCTCTTCCACTTCTCCATGTTGCCTCTTTCTTGTCTATACCTGTCTGAACTACTCACCCTGCCAATTGAAATGTAAGTCAGTAAGGAGCGGGACTGAAGCAAATTATCAATAGACATACCATTCCAGTTTTCCCAAACACGAGTCCCAGCCTTTTCTTCATGGATACTACCCATGCTCTCACACACACACACACACACACACACACACACACACACACGCGCACACACACGCACACACAGTGTTCTTGCCATTTCTAAGCAACTACTACTTACACATTCACAGAAAAAACAGATGCAGCTTGATCCAGAGTTTCACTGAAATATCCCCCCAATCTCACTTCATTGGCTTTTCACAAAAACTCCAAGACACATCCAAAAAGATTGCAAAAACCTCTTTATCCTCTGTGCATCTTATTGTAAGCTATTTGGCTTTTGCCTTTCCCAGCTACACCTGGTCTCAATGGAATGTGCTTATCAGTCTTGGGAATGAGGCCAAACAACCTGGTACCCTGATGGCTAAGAAGGCTTGTACAAGTTTGTGACATGTCATCAGCAAGCGGGTTAATAAGACATTTCAATTTATCTTCTGCTAACTTTGATCAGACTCCATAAGCATCCACCCTTCCAGACTGATTCTCCTCTGCTCTCCTCTCTCAGTCCTGCTTTTTGATCTCTATTCGTATGAATTAAGCATGAACTCTCACCATGATCATTGTGCACTTTTGATATAATATAGGAATCACTAATTCAGTTGGGCTCCCTGGTACATCTTGACAATAGGATTTCCCATTCTGTGGAGAGAAATCAGAGCAGTGATGGGCTTTGGTTTTGGACAGGCCTGGCTTTGGATCTAGCTTCATTCAGAAAGAACATAAATGAGGTCCTTCACATATCTGAACCTCTTTTCTCATTTGTAAAAGTATCTATTAAAATTCACCTAACCAGGTTGTTAGTGGGAAATAAATGATATAATAGGCACCTTAGTAACTATTAGCATTGTGATCATCGTTGTTGCTCTTAGAATGCCATGAACAGCCAGATAGGAACCCAGTTGAAATCATGCCCTCTTTGAAATTGTCACTTGATTGTTAAAAAATTAACTGTGGGATGTATAAACTTCAAGAGTATATACATTCTTTATACCCAAACACTCAACTTCTAAGACTTGAGTAGAAAGAAGAAATAACCAAAGATGTAGGGCAAAGATTTAGCTACAAGACTGATTATTACATTGTTTACAATACTGAAAAACTGGAAACAAACTAGACATGAAAAATTAGTTCTTATACAGATGATAGAACTCCCAATTCAGTGGATGACTTGCAGACCTTTTAAATGTAGTAAACAAATGTTAATGACATGGGAAGGTGTTTACAATGTGTATAGTTAAATATACAGTTAAAGTGTTAAAAGGTACTTACAAAATGGCATCTAGAACATGGTCCCAATTTTATTTGAAGGAGAGTGTTGCAGAGGGCAACATTTGAGTATATAGAGAAAAAAACCAAAGGATAATCATTAAAATATTAAAAGGTTAGCCTTGTTGCAATTTTTCTGTTCTGTATTTTCTAAATTTTTGATAATTAAAATTACTGAGTAAAAAGTAAACTTTTCGATAAATTTTATTAATGAAAAACATACATACAGAAAAGTCAAGAATTCTAGAAGAGCTTCATGGATTGTGATAAAGTGAACACACATGAGTGATTGGTAGTATTTTCATGATACCCAGATGATGAAACGGAACACTTACCATCACTCCACAAGCCACAGCTTTGCCCAGTTTCAGTCACTACTCACAGCCAAAAGATAACCACCATCCTGGTTTCTAACAGCCTGGACGAGTCTTGGGTATTTTTACGCATTTCACAAATCAATCACCCCATATGCTCTGTGACTGTCTTTCTTCATTCACCACTGTCTGTGAGAGTCATTGATGGCACTGCATGTAATCATAGTTTATTCACCTCACTGTTATGTTCTAGCATATGAACAGTTATTTATCCATTCTCCTATAAATGTACATTTGTGTTGTTGACATTATGAATAGTACTGCCAGCTATATTCTTGTCCTTTTTGTTGAACATATGTACATGTGGAATTGCTGACTACAGGAAATGTATATGTACAGGTTAGTAGATACCATCAGACTGTTTTCCAAAATTGTTATTATTGTACACACTTCCAGTGTCAGTGTGGAAATTCTGGTTGCTCAATTCCAATTACTTGTCAAAAAGTATTGTCTTGTGTTTTCACTTTAGCCATTTCTAGTGGCATTACCTTGAGGTCTTAATTTACATTTCCCAAGTAACTAGCGGAATTTAACACTTTTAACAATGCTTATTGGCCATGTGGATATTTTTTGAAGTTCCCATTCAAGTCCTTTGCCCATTTTTCTATTAGGTTATCTGCCTTGGAATAATTCCTATATTCTGTATACAAGTTATATTAGATGTGTGTATCGCAAATGTTTTTCCCATTGTGTAAACTCGATTTTTCAATCTTTTAACGGTATCTCTTGATGAAGAGGGTCTTAATGATAATGCCCTGTAGTTCAGTAGGGCTCTTGCTCTGTCCCCTGGCAAGAGTGAGCCCCTGATGATATCCCATACCACACCATCTAGATGCAGGAAAGGCAAACTTATGCTCAGAAGAAGTCTCTATCCTTGTGAGGACAAACTGCTGCCCTTTTGAGATGAAATAGGACCAGTAGCACTACTATCCCATTTGCAATGCTACTTTTGCTAGTCTGGGTCCTTGAGAAAGATGCCAAGATGGGACTAAATGTGCAAAGATTTTAAGAAAATGAAGAAAGAGTTGCAAAAATCTGGGAGAGCCATCAGACCACAAGTCTAGGAGATCCCAGGTACTGGAGTGAGAGAAGAAAGGTTGAATAAAAACATCCTAGACTGCCATGCAGTCCGGAAGATTTTGCAAGGCCATCAGGATGTCCTTGAGCCAGTCAGTTATCAGAGTTGATCCATGTCTCTCAGCAACAGATCCGCCTTGGTACCTTTGCTAGTCTCCATTATTGCTGGGAACAGCCTGTGGAAAGCATGGTCCCAGGGCAAACACAGTGATAGATTTTGGAGCACAGAAGATGAATCCTTGGTTAATGATACTCCCTGTGGTTAGAGTTCTGCTAGACACACTCTCAGAGGCAACACGCCAAGATATAGAGTATGGGAGGAGGAAACGGTAGTGGTGAGCAGGGAAGGTGATTGATGTGTTGACTTTGGGCATATATTGAGTTTGACACATCTTTTCCTCCTAGATATTCCATGTCCAGTCAAATATACAGGTCTAGAATTCAGCAAGGGGATTTGCCTTGCTCAGGTAGGACATTAGGAGTGACTTCTAGAAGGGCCTTATGAGAAAAGGGAGTCTCAGGTACCTCCATAAAGTAACATTCCAGGGCTCCGGGCATTTCAGTGACTCCCTGCTTTTTCTGCCCAAATAGCTTAGTTGAGGAGGTAAAGAGCAAAGAGGGAAGAGAGAAAGAAAGAAGCCCTTTATGGTAGACCATGGGGCCATTCTCAGACTTGAGGACTCTAATTACTAAAACACTTCCCTAAACATGGCAGCCTAAGGCTGCTGACACATTTCAACTGTATTTGTCTCTTGGATTTTCCCACCTTGAACCTGAACATAGCCAAAAGTAATTTGTAACAGCAAGAATTTTGGAGGAAAGCCAATGTGTATTTATTATACACGAGTGAGCTTGCATGAACACTTATACATATATACACACACATGAACACACAGTGCAAAGGATGTGAGTAGTCAGATGTGATGAATCACAGAATCCATGCTCCACAACCTGAGAAGGATCATGTGGGCCCATGAGTCAGAATTAAACACCATTGCGACAGAGTCACTGAAGCCTGCCTACTCGGGCAGCAATTTCTGCCCTTCACAGAGCCCTTAGGTCTCAATAATTGCTTCAAAATCCACACACAGCAGCACACAGTTTTTCATAACTGGAGAAGCCAAAAATCCAAGTGTGAGGTTAGAACTGACAGCATCTCTTATGCACATCTGAGATGCAAGGGAGGTCTATGGTTCTGCCTGCTTTCCAGCATCTGCCTCTTTTCCAGCATCCAGAACACTGTTTCCCAAATGCCTGCAGCCTGGAACCTGCTCTGTGCTTGAATTTTCCCCTTGGCCTCCACCTCCTGGCTGCTCCCAACTTCCCACTCTACTTTGCACCCTTACCTGAAACTGCCTTTTCAGTACTGTCCAGTGTCTCTGTCCACCTCCAGGAGTTCATGGCAGACTAGGCGAGATGTGCAGACAAGCACAAGGTACTAAAATTAAATCTGAACTAAGATTAAAATTCAGTACTAAATTAAGTACTGAATTAAAATTCACAGATGCAACTGACCCATACTAGAAAAAGTTGTCCCTTCTCAAAACACTTTTCTTCTATACGTCTGAAAATCATCATAATATACCAATTTTGTTAAAACAATTTACAATCGTCATCCAGAAATGTTATAATAAATATGCAGATTACTGTCTACTTCATGAACGATGCACCACTAGATATGGCAGTGTACAACCTAGGCAACAGTCCATCATAGCTGTCTCAGCAGTATATGGCAGCCATCTCAGCTCAGTATCAAAGAATTGTCTTTCCTTTGCCCTTTGTTTTTACGCTACTGAATTTAACACACTACATTTATAGGAGTGCTGTGTGTGTGTGTGTGTGTGTGTGTGTGTGTAACCAAGGGGCCAGGGTCCTCTGGAGGGAATTTCACAGATGTGTGGACTCATGGTCTAGCGAAGTCCTGGGGAGAATGAAGAAGCACAGACTTTCTGCATGGGAGATTGTCATGTGGTGGCCTTGGAGAGTAAAAGAGCTTAGAGTCAGGAATTGTTCCACGCAATCTAGAACACTGTTTTCCAAATGCTTGCAGCCTGAACCCGCTCTGTGCTTGGATTTCTCCCTTGGCCTCTGTCTTTCTGGCTGTTCCCAGTTTCCCACTCTACTACTTCTCCATCCTAGGTGCAGCAGCCGCAGGAAATGTGGCTGCTTCTACAAACTGACGTCTTTGGATGTGAATGGTGCTAACCAGCCCTGGGAAAGAAAAGCAGCTCTCTCCCCTGCTCTCCAAGGCCAGCAGATGGGCACCGTGGGATCAAACCCACCCTGGCTAGAGTGAATCCAGGCATGGGTGCCTCTAACTCTTCAGGGCACTGCTCAGATCCCCAAGCACAATTTTGGAAACTCTGATCCACAACCCTGGGTTGTAGGGTTTATATCTTTTTCTTTTGTATTTATAAGTAATCCAAAATCATTATGGAAAAACACTAAAAAGAATGAAGAAATTAAGTTTCCCTTCGTATCATTAACCAGGACTAAGTTGTCTGATTACAGAAATAAGATAGTCATTGTAGAAAATCTAGAATAGAAAATTCAAGAAAACGCTTTATCATTCATTGTCACTTTTGGTATGGTCTTTTCAGTCTTTTCCTAAGTCCACTTTTGTTTTGTTTTGAGACAGGTTCTGGCTCTATTGCCCAGGTTGGAGTGCAGTGGTGTGATCTTGGCTGACTGCAACCTCCACCTCTGGGGCTCAAGCAATCCTCCTATAGCAGCCTCCCACGTAGCTGTGACTATAGGCACGTGCCACCGTGCCAGGCTAATTTTCGTATTTTTTGGTGGAGATGTGGATTGCCATGTTACCCAGGTTGGTCTCATTCTCCTGAGCTCAAGCAATCCTCCTGCCTCGGCCTCCCAAAGTGCTGGGAATACAAGTGTGAGCCACCATGCCTGGCCTATGTACAATGTTTTTAAAAACAAATTAAATTGTATCACAAATATGGTTTGCTATGGTATTTTAAAATTATTTTTATGAGAATTTCCAATATTTTAAAATGTATTTCCATTTTTACTTTTAAAATCCAATATTTTAAAATGTATTTCCATTTTTACTTTTAAAATCATTTAGTTTATTTATACATAGATAATATGTCCACATGGTACAAAATTTGAAAAATATGAAAGACCATAAAGTACATAATTTTTCCCTTCATTCCTGCTCCCCTATAGGCCATCAGTATTAACAACATTTTATATGTCCTTTCTAAGATAGCTTATTAATTTACACACACGTACCCACAGTCCATTTAATATATTTAGAATATAGTTCCACAGAAGTACATGAGTGGCATGAACGATCTCATTGTTCTTAACAGCTGTATAGTATGTTACATTTAAGAGCTGTCCCATACTATTTACCCAATGCCCTATTGGTAGACATTTAGGGCATTTCCAGCTTTTGCATTAAAGCAATATTATACTAACTCTCTCTCTCTCTCTCTGTGTGTGTGTGTGTGTGTGTGTGTGTGTGTGTGTGTGTGTGTCGTTAGACACAAATGCAAATCCTGCAGTATAAATTCCTGAAAGTTGAATTCCTGGGTCAAAGAGTTCGCATGTTTTAAATTTCAGTAGATATTGCCAACTATCTTCCCACTTCCAGAGTATGTGGGACTCCAAGATGGCCCAGATAATCTTCACCTGGTTCATGTCCCCAGGTGCTCTCCTCCCACATTGAATCAGAGCTTGTCTATGTGACACATAGAGATAACAGTGTGTGTCTTCTAGGGCTATATCACAAAAGATCTTTCAGCTGCAATCTGTTCCCTTACATTGCTCAGGAGAAAGACACCATGTCATGACAACACATGTCATGAGAAAACTCTGAGAAGGGGTCCCTATGGGGAGAAAGTGAGACCTTCCACCAACAACTAGAATCGACTTCCCAGCCATGTGAGTTATTTTAGAAAGGAACTGTGCACGTCCAGTCAAGCTTTCAGCTGAGGGCAATCTCACGAAATACCCCAAGCCAGAAAGACCTCACTGAGACGCTCCAAAGTAACTTCCACAAAACAAATGTTTGCTGTTGTGGTAAGCCACTAAGTTTGAGACTTCGTTATACTACAATAGGTAACTAATACAGTGTGTGAGAGTTCCAGTTCTCTCTCTCCCTCAATAACACAAGTTGTCAACCATTTTAGCCTTTCACTAGTGATAATGGCATCTCACGTTGCTTTAATTTGCATGGCTCCTATTTTGAGTAGGGTTGAGCACCTTTTCATACGTTTAAGAAAATTAGTATTTTCTGTGAACTGTGTAGATATTTTCTGTGTCATTTTTTCAGAGGCATAATATTTCACCAAATAAGCTTAATGTGACTAATTGAACTATTCTATTATTAGATACTGAAGTAAACGTCTACATTTTGATATAAGCAATACTGGGATAAACATCACAATTCTCTCTCCATACATATCATCATTTCCTGAAAGGGGATGGCTATAAAGAGAATTATTGGGCAAAAGGGCATTATAAAACAGAAAATGTGTAATCAGAGCTGTCTTGAAATCTGTCTAATTTCTTTTTTTTTTTTTTTTTTTTTTTGAGATGGAGTCTCACCCTGTGGCCCAGGCTAGAGTGCAGTGGCACCATCTGGGCTCACTGCAACCTCCGCCTCCTGGGTTCAAGGCTGATTCTCCTGCCTCAGCCTTTGAACAGCTGGGATTACAGGCACCCACCACCATGCCTGGCTATATTTTTTTATTTTTAGTAGAGACGGGGTTTCATCATATTGGCCAAGCTGGTCTCAAACTCCTGACATCAGGTGATCTGCCTGCCTTGGCCTCCTAAAATACTGGGATCACAGGTGTGAGCCACTGAGCCTGGCCACAAATGTCTTTTACAAAAAACTTTCATTAATATATATTCTTGCTTGCAGTGTTCATCTCACTCCCATCCTTCACCAAAGTGAATATTATCATTAAAAAAAAAAAAAAAAAGTTGTGCTGAGTGTGATGGATACCTGTAATCCCAGCACTTTGGGAGGTCATGGTAGAAGGAATGCTTGAGGCCAGGAATTCAAGGCCAAACTAAAAAAAATTAGCCAGTCATGGTGGTGTGTACTGGTAGTCCCAGCTACTAGGGAGGCTGAGGAGGAAGCATCACTTGAGCCCAGGAAACTGATGCTTCAGTGAGCCATGATAGTGCCACTGTACTCCAGCCTGGCCAACAGAGCAAGACCCTGTTGCAAAAAAAAAAAAAGTTACTGAAAGACAAAAATGGCCTTATACTAGCAACATTGCTTTGGAGGAACATTCTCATCAAGACCCCTACCTGAAGCTGGGATTGCACCAAGGCATGACTATTCAGTAGAGACTCCTTAGGGCCTCCAGCATCATCACAGATTCCCACTGACACCTGCCTGTCACCTGAAATAAACCTAGCTTGGACAATAACTTAAGGCAGTTGCTTAGCTTGTGGGAACCACAGAAGCTGGGATCCAATGCTCAATGCTCTGGCCACATGGATGCCAAATTTCTGAGACATCTCTGATTACACATGTTCTGGTCATAATACCAAAAGCACACGCATGCTTGTCAGATCTGGTGTCCCTAGACTGGGTGTGGAGACTGTGGGTGCAAATCTCATTATACATGTGTTTCCTTGGCTCACATTCCCCAGGCAGACTGTGGGGTACAATCAGGATGGGCCTATGAATGGAAGAGTGGCAAGAGCCCAGGGCCTTGACTGGGAGGGGTAAAAGACTCGTGAAGCAAGATCCCAGGACCCCAGGGCTACGAACTTCCCCTTCCAGGAGGTTTGGAATTCTCCAGGCCTCAAAATCCTCTCTCATAAAACCTCAAACCAAGACAGTTCATGTGATATTATTTAAGCTTCAGGCCTCCTTCCTGCCCAGTCCCAGTCTCGTGCTGCTGAGCAGTCAGGATCCTGCCCTCTTCACTGACATTTCCTCCCAGTCCCGCCCTGGACATTCTCACAGGCTCCCCGCAGCCCTGGTCTTGCCTGCCCTGCATCCAGCCCTGTGACAGCCTCCAACCACCCTGCCTGCCTTTCCTACTCAGATATGTGGATCACAGGCCTTCCCTAGGACCTTGGGAAATTAACAGAAGAAGGAAAAGAGCCTGCTTCCTACACCTCTACTTAATTCGAACACTTGGGGCCAAGGCACACCAGAGCCCCTTAGCAAAGGCTCTTTCTCAAGACAATGGCTATGATGCAGCCCCCTCCAAATCCACACACACAGTGACCACATTGTCCAAACCAACCCAATCAAAATGTCTAACAAAATAGGGTATCTCTGATTGTACTATTTTAGAAAATTCTCAAAAAGGAATTATTTAACAGGCTGCTTTTATGTGGGGAAGATCACTTACGAATAACATATAAGGAAAATACCCCAAAATATTAATCTTTGTCTTTCTTTCTTGAAACTTCCTTTTACCTAATAAGCAAAGTAATCATATTGCCTTAAGAAGTAAAGGCCTTGAGGGGATGACGTCACAGATCATTAGATATTAACCCACACAAGTGATGATGCCAAGAGGTGGTTCCACTGAAACTATTCCCCCTACACCCCCATTAAACGCCATTAGTTACCCCCTGCAGTCTCTCCACGTAAACATACAATTTAAGTTACAATTAAACTAATTTCCAAATTCCCAGCCCTGATTTCCAATAAGATTGTTCCCTCTATAGAAATGCATTCCTACCACAGGCCCCCACCCACCCCAAAGCCACAGAGCAGGATTGTACTGTTTAATGATTCCATATCCCACAGGGCAAACAGGGCACACAGTAGGCATGCTGTATCCGTCAGACTGAACGAAACTTTGTGCAGTGGTCTTGCTTCTGCCTAGTCCTGCCTCATGAAGCTTTTGAATCGTTCAAAAAACTGTCTTTCAAATATTTGAAGAAACCACCAAGTTTTACCTGAATATCCTCCAGTGTAAAATTTCCAACCCCTTCAACTGCACTTTGTGTGGCATTCATTTATTCACTCATTTAGTAATTGCATGCTCTTGACTAATCACTGTGACAATGTGATTCAAATAACTGAGGTTCAGTGTGAACCATGGGTGACAGAAAACAAGATTCACAATAGTGGCGTTGGTTTTTACATTTCATTAAATGGATAATTTAAAATGGAAATAGAACAGAAAGATCAAGTAAGCAAAACTCAGAAAGCCCCCAGAATTACTCCTCTCTGATGTCTGAGTGTTATGTAGTTTTGAAATTCAGAGCAAGTTGCATCCCACTTTATATGATCCAATCTGCTTGGAACGCAGATCTTATTTCCCATAGGCAGAAACAGCGGTACACATAGAGGGACTCCTCCCTATACCCTGAAAATCCAGCGAAGAGAGAAATGTGTACTGAATCTGACATGCTGTACCTTTGCCACTGAATATTATTATGAAGCATTCTGTGGCCACAGTTGCCATGATTAAACAAAACAGGAAAGCAACACAATTTAATAAGGAAATGCTTACTTATTTTGCTAATCCTTGAGGATAAGCAGATAGTGTTCATTTATTCATTCATTCAAAAACCACATATTGGATTTATGTAGAAAATAAGGAAAAACTAGTTGGCAATATCTGCAGGGATTCTAAAAGGGACTCTGGACATCTCAAGGTACTCAGAGAGTAATGCAACTAAATTATATGTGATTTCCCTAAATGCACCGTTCTCTTTCCTTTATACAGATCTAATGCCAACAATATTTACACACTAAAAGCATGAGTATGGCCATTGGGGGGGTGTGATATTGTTATTGAGGAGTTTTCCAGAGATAACTAGGCAAGAGCTAGAAAACAATGGAAGGAACTTTAGAAGCTGACAGGTATATACCTGAACTAAAAAAATTAACTGTGTACTGGAAAAGAAAAGAGGAATTTATTAGGTGTCTACTTGTGCCAATAAACAAGACAGATATTATTTTCATAATTCTACATGAGGCAAAAGAAAGGAGGTGATAGGGAGGAAACCTGAGTCAACATATTCTGTGTTGGCCTCTACAAATTCCTGTCATCTAGGATGTCTCATTTGATTTCAGAGAGATCTAGGTAAGGAAGGGAAGAGTGACTTTCCCTATTGGCGTCAGAGGTACCAGAAGCAACACCTACCACTGCCTCTGTGAGTTAAGGATGCCTGACCTGGGCAGCCAAACTATACCTCCAAATGTAGGTCCAAAAGAATCTATATACCTTGACCAAAACATAATTGTTTTAGAATAATTGCATAAATTATCAAGGGAAGAAAAATAAAAAATAACTATTAGCAACCATTGTGTTCTTCCCCTCACTTTATACTGCAGGATAATCTGCCTTTGTCCACCCTGTGTAAAGTCTCTATGGTGGATCCATCAGGCTGTCAGTCAAGTCTTTGTTGAGCTCCTTGGGAATGCACAATAGAAAACTATTCCGCAGGCTGCTTACAATCCAATAGAGAAGTATAGGTTACTAAATAAGAAACAATGCAGGGCACAGTGGTTCACACCTGTAATCCCAACACTTTGAGAGGCCGAGGCAGAAGGATCACTTGAGCCCAGGAATTCAACACCAGCCTAAGCAACATAAGGAGACTGCGTACAAATGATTTAAAAATGTGTCGGGCACCATGGTGTGCACCTGCAGTTTCAGCTACTAGGGAGACTGAGGTAGAAGGATTGCTTGAGCTTGAGAGGTAAAGCCTGCAGCGAGCTGTGATCTTGCTCACTCTCTTGCCAAGCTGGGCAACAGAGCAAGACCCTGTCTCCAAAATAATAATAACTCAAAATAATTGAATTATTACAGGTGTGGAAAGGGAAGATCTCGGTTTCAATGGATCATTGGATTTACTCAAATCAAGAGGCAAAGAGTGAGCTTTGCTGAAGACTGATGCTAAAGCTGCATTCTGGACCATAAGTTTCAGCAATCAGTCATGTAAAGAAAAGAGGAAACAGTGTTTCAAACACACAAAAACGAAGTGAGTAGGTCCTGAGGCAAAACAGAGCTTGCCAAGTTTGAGGAACCCTGAGAGAACTTTTGTGCCCAGTGGGGGAAGCTTAAGAATGATTTGGCTCAAAATGAGGCTGGAGATGCAGGCTTAGATTATATAGGTTGGCCAGAGTAGAAATTTTAGATTTCAGTCTAAAAAGCAATGGGGATTCATTAAATTGCTTTAAGTTAGAGAGGAGAAATACCTTCAGAGCAAAAAAGTTTTCCATTTTTTAAAGATTATTTTAGGAGTAAGACTTCCAGAATAGCCACCACCATCCCCCGATCACCACATATTCCCACCGCCGCCGCCATCCACCCTGCCACCGCTGCCATATTCCCCACATCATCACCACCACATCCCCCCTGCCACCACCATGACTGGATTGTGGAAGCTGTATTCTAGGCAAGCACATTCAAGCTGACCAGCGTACTCCTTGTCCACCCAGCCCTCCGTCACAGGATAAAAACCACCTCAGGCATGGCAAGCTGCAAACACTGGCAGTCCGACAGTCCTCTACCCTCATTCCACGTGCTCTTAGAAGAGTTTCCATACCAGGAAGGTCAAGCCAAGTAGACAAGGGATTGCTATCCACCCACCCAACCCTATTCATAGAGCAAGAGTGTCACATTGAGAAGTGGTCTCCACTCCCAACTCTGATGCAGTAGCACAGGGGCTCTGCCCAGGGGAGAGGCGGGCCATGCCATGAAGAGCTCTGCGGCTCTGCCTGAGGGGCCAGCTGTTGGGAACACAGAGTGGAGAACTCCCTGCCTAAGAATGGTGTGGGCAATGGACAACACGGTAAAACCCAATCTCAACAAAATAAATACAAAAATTAGCCTTTGTGGTGGTGCACGCCTGTGGTCCCACTACTCGGGAGGCTGAGGTGGGAGGATTGCCCGAGTCTGGGAAGGTCAAGGCTGCAGTGAACAGTGATCGTGCCACTGCACACTACACTCCAGCCAGGGCAACAGAGCAAACCCCTGTGCAAAAAAACAAAAGACAAAACACTGCAATGGAAAACCATAAAGATCAGGTAGAGAATAATTATAAGGAGGCTGGTAGCTCCGTTATACAAGCAAACTAGTAGAACAGAAGTTTAATAGAACCAGGGAAAGAGACAGCCAAAAAGAGGCCTCATAGGATCACAGTCAACTCTAGGAGTCAAAAGGGTTGTGTTCATGTGCAAGGCTGCCCCCACACAGAAGCAATTGGAGCAGACGTGGGGGCGGACTTGAAAGCATTCCCCAAGCCTCACATAGACTCATCAACACAAGGTGAAGCTTTACTGGAAAAGGGAGCTTAAAGAGAACATCTGACAAAACACTAAGTGAACAATAAGCTACTCTACCCCAAGAGGCAACTCCTAAGAAGCCAGGCTTCAAAATGAAGTCACACTCAGCCCTGGCAGCCTAGAAGACTGTGTGCATACACAGGCTGCCTCCTCTCAGGAGCAATCAGAGAGGAAACTTCCAAGTTACTAGTCCCCGGCCGAATCTGGAACAAAAATATACACTTCCTGCACTGTGATAGCTGACTGCACACCACACATACATCCAACAGTAAAAGGTAAAAATTTAACTGGTGACTTCTGGTTTCCAGTCTGGTATGTAAGAAGCTTGGAAGTCACCCCTTCATTGTAACAATTAAAAAGTGAAGCACACTGAAAAACCAAGTCTTCTTAGTTCTATGAGAGAAAGGAGTTTAAGGTGCAAACCTCTGCCCCCAAAACTGAAAAGGCCGACTGGTACATAGAATCACAACTTACCACAGTAGAATCCACATGTAGAAACTTCCTTGGAACCGATGCCAGGATAGAGAAATCTGAACTGTAACTGATAAATTGAAGGAGATTAGTGAGTTTTGTGAGTTTTATCAGCTGGAATTCACAGGGTCTCACGGTGAATTTCATGAAAAACTTTTGAGTTTTACCTGCTGGAATTCACAGGGTCTCACAGTGAATTTGATGAAAAACTTTTGTGAGTTTTACCTGCTGGAATTCACAGGGTCTCACAGTGAATTTGGAGAAAAACCTCCTTGTGCTTCCAGTAGGAGAGGAGAAAAGGGAACCATTTTGAAGTACACCAGTGTATTTTATTCTTCTTAACAAGGTCTGCACTCAGAAGACAGTAGTTAACTGGAGCCTAACCAGCTGGAGTTTTATCAGCACCTAACCAACATGGAGGAAGGGAAATACCCAAATCTGTTACAGCTGGTTCTAGCCTTCCACGTGAAGGAAGAAAAGTGCCTAACTCTGGCCCCTTCCAGATTTCCACGTGAGAGAAGGAAAATGCCCAACTCCAGCCCACTCTCCTTATTCTGCTCCACCTGAGCTGGGAGGGGCTGAGAAGCACATGTGAAATTCACAGTCCAGAGGCACAGGCTCACTAAAAGACTGAAAACTACCTATGGGCCTGCAGAACACTTCTCCACCCCCCAATGCCTTACCACCACATTACTGAAGGCCTGTTTAGGACAGTTCCTTTTAACCAGAACATCATCTCCAGCCATCATAAGAAATTATAAGGCATACTATAAAACAAAGAACACAGTTCAAAGAAACAAAGCAAGCATCAGAGCCAGACTCAAATATGGCAAGAATAATGGAATTATCAGACCAGGAATTTAAAACAAATATCATTAATATGCTAAGGGTTCTAGTGGGTAAAGTTGGCAGCACACAATAACAGATGGGCACTATAAGTAGAAGGTGGTAATTCAAAGAAAAAGATGCTAGAGATCACAAACAGAAGAGAAATAAAAACTGCTTTGGTGGGGTTATCAGTAGACTGGACACAGCTGAGGAAAGAGTTGCTGCACTTAAAGAGATCTCAGTAGAAACCTCCAAAATTGAAAATCAAATAGTAAAAAAGACTAGAAAAAAACAGAACAGGATATCTAAAAACAGTGAGACATTGCAAAAGCTGTAAATATACGTAATGAGAATACCAGAAGGATAAGCAAAAAAGGAACAAAAATAATATTTTTAAAAGAATAGTTATTTTAAATATTTGAAAAAATAATGACTGATAACTTCTGCAAATTAATGTCAGACACCAAACCACAGATACAGGAAATTCAGAGATCATAAAGCATCAGAAACACCAAAAAAAAAAAAAACCAAACAAACAACAACAACAAAAAACCCTACACCTAGGAATATCCTATTCAAACTACAGAAAATCAAAGATAAAGACCCTAAAAGAAGTAGAAAAAATGGCCGGGCATGGTGGCTCACTCCTGTAATACCAGGAATTTGGGAAACTGAGGCCACTGGATCACTTGAGGCCAGGAGTTCAAGACCAGCCTGGCCAACATGGCAAAACCTTGTATCTACTAAAAATACAAAAACAAAACAAAACAAAACAAAACAAAAAATAGCCAGGCAGATCAAAAAGACTCAAAAGCTAGCAGAAGACAAGAAATAACTAAGCTCAGAGCAGAACTGAAGGAGATAGAGACACAAAAAATTCTTCAAAAAAAAATCAATAAATCCTGGAGCTCTTTTTTTGAAAAGATCAACAAAATAGACCACTAGCCAAATTAATAAAAAAGAGAGAAGAATCAAATAGATGCAACAAAAAACGATAAAGGGCACATCACCACAGATTCCACAGAAATACAAACTACCATCAGAGATTACTACAAACAACTCTATGCACATAAACCAGTAAACCTGGAAGAAATGGATAAATTCCTGGACACTTGCACCCTCCCAAGCCTAAAGCAGGAGGAAGTTGAAACCCTGAATAGACCAATAACAAGGGCTGAAGTTGAGGCAGCAATTAAGAGCCTGCCTATCAAAAAAACTCCAGGTCCAGATGGGTTCACAGCTGAATTCTATGAGACATACAAACAGGAGCTGGTACCACTCCTTCTGAAACTATTCCAAACAATCCAAAAAGAGGGAATCCTTCCCAAATCATTTTATGAGACCAACATCATCCTGATACCAAAACCCAGCAGAGACTCAACAAGAAAAGAAAGCTTCAGGCCAATATCCATGAAGAACATAGATGCAAAAATCTTCAATAAAATACTGGCAAACCCATGGCAATAGCACATCAAAAAGCTTATCCATCATGATCAAGTAGGCTTCATCCTGGGGATGCAAGTCTGGTTCAACATATGCAAGTCTATAAATGTAATTTACCACATAAACAGAACCAAAGACAAAAACCACATGATTATCTGTATAGATGTGGAGAAGGCCTTCAAGAAAATTGAAGAGCCCTTTATGCTAAAAACTCTCAAGAAACTAGGTGTTGACGGAACATATCTCAAAATAATAAAAGCTATTCACAACAAACCCACAGCCAATATCATTCTGAGTGGTCAAAAACTGGAAGCATTCAATTTGAAATCTGGCACTAGACAAGGATGCCCTCTCTCACTACTCCTATTTAATATAGTATTGGAAGTTCTAGCCAGAGCAATCAGGCAAGAAAAATAAACAAAGGGTATTCAATTAGGAAAGGGGGAAGTCAAATTGTCTCTGTTTGCAGACGAATGATTGTATATTTACAAGACCCCATTGACTCAGCCCAGAATCTCCTGAAACTGATAAGCAACGTCAGCAAAGTCTCAGGATACAAAACCAATGTGCAGAAATCACAAGCACTCCTATATACTAATAACAGACTAAGAGAGAGCCAAACAAGAATGAACTGCCATTCACAATTACTACAAAAAGAATAAAATATCTAGCAATACAACTAACAAAGGATGTGAAGGACCTCTGCAAGGAGAACTATAAACCACTGCTCAAGGAAATAAGCTAGGACACAAACAGATGGAAAAACCTTCTATGCTCATGGTTAGGAAGAATCAATATTGTGAAAATGGCCATACTACCCAAAGTAATTTATAGATTTATAAATCATAAATCATAGGTAGTCATCAAGCTACCTGTGACCCTCTTCACAGAACTGGAAAAAAAAAACACCTTAAACTTCATATGGAACCAAAAGGGAGCCCACATAACCAAGACAATCCTAAGCAAAAAGAATAAAGCTGGAGGCATCATGCTACCTGACTTCAAACTATACTACAAGGCCACAGTAATCAAAACAGCATGGTACTGGTACCAAAACAGAGATATAGACCAATGGAACAGAACAGAGGCCTCGGAGGCAATGCTGCACATCTATAACCATCTGATCTTTGACAAACCTCACAAAAACAAGCAATGGGGAAAGGATTCCCTGTTTAATAAATGGTGTTGGGAAAACTGGCTAGCCATGTGCAGAAAGCAGAAACTGGACCCCTTCCTGACAACTTACACTAAAATTAACTCCAAATGTATTAAAGACTTAAACATAAGACCTAATACCATTAAAACCCTAGAAGAAAACCTAGGCAAAAACATTCAGGACATAGGCATAGGCAAGGACTTCATGACTAAAACACCAAAAGCATTGATGACAAAAGCCAAAATAGACAAATTGTATCTAATTAAACTCCAGAGCTTCTGCACAGCAAAGGAAGCAATACTTAGAGTGAATCAGCAACCAACAGAATGGGAGAAAATTTTTGCAAGCTACCCGTCTGACAAAGGGCTAATATCCAGAATCTACAAAGAACTAAAACAGATTTACAAGAAAAAAAAAAACAACAAAGAAACCCATTCAAAAGTGGGCAAAGTATATGAACAGACACTTTTCAAAAGAAAACAAATATGAGGCCAACAAACATGAAAAAATGCTCATCATCACTGGTCATTAGGGAAATGCAAAGCAAAACCATATTGAGATACCATCTCATGCCAGTTAAAATGGAGATCGTTAAAAAATCTGGAGACAACAGATGCTGGAGAGGATGTGGAGAAATAGGAACACTTTTACACTGTTGATAGGAGTGTAAACTAGTTCAACCATTGTGGAAGAAAGTGTGGCGATTCCTCAAGGACCCAGAAATAGAAATTCCATTTGACCCAGCAATCCCATTACTGGGTATATATCCAAAGGATTATAAATCATTCTATTATAAAGACACATGCATGCATATATTCATTTCGGCACTGTTTACAATAGCAAAGACCTGAAACCAACCCAAATGCCCATTGATGTTAAATTGGACAAGGAAAATATGGCACATATACACCATGGAATACTATGCAGCCATAAAAAACGATGAGTTGGTGTCCTCTGTAGGAACATGGATGAATCTGGAAATCATCATTCTCAGCAAACTGACACAAGAACAGAAAATCAAACACCGCATGTTCTCACTCATAGGTGGGTGTTGAACAATGAAATCACACGGACACAGGGAGGGGAGCATCACACACTGGAGTCTGTTGTGGGGAACTAGGGGAGGGACAGAAGGGGGTAGGGAGTTGGGGAGAGATACCATTGGGAGAAATGCCAGATATAGGTAACAGGGATGGAGGCAGCAAACCACATTGCCATGTATGTACCTATGCAACGATCCTGCATGTTCTGCACATGTACCCCAGAACCTATAGTGCAATAAAATATATAAATATATAAAAATTTTAAAAAGTAGAGAAAATGAACACCACATCCACATAGGAGCAAAGATAAGAATTACATTCAACTTCTTCTTAGAAAGCATGCAACCAAAGGAGAGCAGAGTGAGGTACTTAAAGTATTGAAGAAAAAAAATCCACCAGTTTAGGATTCTGCACCCTGAAAAATTATCTTGCAAAAATGAAGGAGAAATAAAGGCTTGCAGACAAAAAAAAAAAAAAAAATGAAAGAATTCATTACCAGTAAAGCCAACTTTCAAAAAATGTTACAAGAATTTCTTGAGAGAGAATGAAAATGATATGTCAGAAATTTGACTGTATATAAAGAAAGAGCAGAAGAGAAGGCATACATGAAGATAAAATTAAAACTTTTATTTTTCTAATTCTTAACTGATTTAATAGATAAGTTTGTTTAAAATAATAAAAGCAGGAATATTTTTATATATGTGTGTGTGTGTGTATATATATATATATATATATATATATATACATTCACTAATATGCTTATGTAAAAGCGAATGAATGACAGCAATGATACAAGGCATAGGAGGGAGGAATTGGGATCATGTTCTTATAAGTTACTCATATTACCCACGAAGTGGTATGGTGTTGTTTGAAAGTGAACATGGAATAGCTGTGAATATAAAGTACAAACACTAGAAAAGAAGCAGAGGGGCAAGAAAAGAAGAAGTATAACTGATACGCTAATTAAGGAGAGAAAATGAAATTATAGAAAATGCTCTCTTAAAACCACAAAAGGAAGACAAAAAAGGCAAAAATAGGAATATAGAAAAAGGGCAACAATGGAAAACAGTTTTTAAAATGGTAAATTTTGGTTAGGCGCAGTGGCTCACGCCTGTAATCCCAGCAGTTTGGGAGGTTGAGGCGGGTGGATCGCATGAAGTCAGGAGTCCAAGACCAGCCTGGCCAACATGGTGAAACCTCGTCTCTACTAAAAATACAAAAATTAGTCTAGTGTGGTAGTGGGCACCTGTAATCCCAGCTACTCAAGAGGCTGGAGGCAGGAGAATCACTTAAACCTGGAAGGTGGATGTTGCAGTGAACCAAGATTGTGCCATTGCATTCTAGTCTGGGCAATAAGAGCAAAACTCCATCTCAAAAAAAAAAAAAAAAAAAAAATTAAATCAGAAATCAATGAAATTAAAAATGGAAATCAATTAAGAAAATTGATAAAAATCAAAAACTGTTTCTTTGAAAATATCAACAAAACCAATAAGTCTCTAGCCATGCAAACTAATTTTTTAAAAAAGAGAGAGAAAATACAAATTGCTAATATCAAAAACAGAAGAGGGAACATCACCATAGACATAAAAGAATCATTTTTAAAATACTATTACCAACTCTATGCTAACAAATTTGATAACTTAGATGGAATAGACCAATTTCTTGAAATACAGTCTGCCAAACTCACGTAAGAGTAAACTGACAATCTGAATAGGCCTATATCTATTAAAGAAATTGAATCAACAATTGATAGCTTTCCAAAACAGAAAGGACCAGGCTCAGAAGGGTTCACTGGTTAATTCCACCAAACATTTAAGGAAGAAATCCTTCCAACTCTCTCCAATCTCATTCAGAAGATAGAAGCAGAGAGACTATTCCCTAGCTCATTCTATGAGGCCAACATTACTCAATTCCAAAAACAGACAAAGTCATTACTAAAATTAAAAAACTCATAGATCAATGCTTCTCATGACTATAGAAGCAAAAATTCTCATCAAAATATTAGAAAATTAAATCCAAAAATTTATAAAAAAGAATTGTACCTTAAGACCTAGTGAGATTTATTTTTATTTTTATTTTGTTTTTTGAGACAGAGTCTCGCTCTATTGCCAGGTAGGAGTGCAGTGGCACGATCCTGGCTCACTGTAACTTCTGTTTTCCAGTTTTAAGCAATTCTCCTGTCTCAGTCTCCCGAGTAGCTGGGACTACAGGCACGTGCCCCCATACCCAGCTAATTTTTTTTGTATTTTTAGTAGAGACAGGGTTTAACCATGTTGGCCAGGATGGTCTCGATCTGTTGACCTCGTGATCCGCCCCCCTTGGCCTTCCAAAGTGCTGGGATTACAGGCATGAGCCACTGTGCCTGGCCAACCTAGTGGGATTTATTAAAGGTTTTTAAGACTGATTGAATATTCAACAATCAATTAATATAATCCATCATATCATTGGGTTAAAGCAGAAAATCATATGATTATATCAAGTGATGCAGAAAAACCATTTGACAAAATCCAACACCCATTTATAATAAATAATCTCAGTTAACCAGGAATAGAGGGTGCTATAGTTTGGATGTTTGTCCCCTTCAAGTCTTATGTTAAAATTTGATCCTCAGTGTGGTAGTGTTGACAGATAGAGCCTAATAGGAGGTAGATGGGTATGGGGTTGGCCCATAATGAATAGATTAATGCCCTCCCTTGGTGGGGGAAGGAGTGGAGGCAATGAGTGAATTCTTGCACTATTAGTTGCCATGAGAGCTGATTATTTAAAAAAAAAAAAAAATACAAAGAAAAAAACAACCTGGCACTTTCCCTCTCTCTCTTGCTTCCTCTCTCACCATATAATCCCTCAACACATTGGCTTTCCTTCACCTTCTGCCATGAGTTGAAGCAGCCTGAATCCCTCACCAGAAGCAGATGCTGATGCTATGCTTATTTTACAGCATGAAGAACTGTGAGGCAAATAAACCTCTTTTCTTCATAAGTTACCCAGCCTCAGGTATTCCTTTACAGGAACACTGAATGAACTAAGAAGGGAACTTTCCACCTTACTAAAGAATATTTATGGCCGGGCGTGGTGGCTTACGCCTGTAATCCATGCACTTTGAAGGCCAAGGCGGACGAATCACCTGAGGTTGGGAGTTCAAGACCAGCCTGACCAACATGGTGAAACCCCATCTTTAAAAAAATAAAAATAAATTAAATAAATAAATAAAAAGAATATTTACAAAAAATTACTGCAATTAACAGTATACTAATGGTAAGTAACTGAAAATTTTCTGAATAAGATCAGAAACATGGCAAGGATGTCTCCTTTCATCATTAATTTTGAATATTGCACTGGAAGTTTTAATTGGTACAACTAGATTTTAGAAAAACAAAAACAAAATTAAAATTAAAGGTTTACAGATAAAGAAGAAAGGAAGAAAACAGAGGACAGGATTGTCTATGTAGAAAATAAAAGATATTCATTGAAAAACTGGAAATAATAAGTAACCATAGCAGTATTGCAAGATACAAGGTTAACATATAAAAGTAAATCGCTTTGTATATATACCAGCAATAAACAAGTGGGATTTAAAAGTAAAAAATACAATACAATTTATCTTAGATCCAAAAGCAATGAAGTACTTAGGCATAAATCTAACAAAGTATATATTTAGGATGGTACAAAGATAATTGTGGTTTTGCAATTACTTTTAATGGCAAAAGCTGCAATTTCTTTCTTATATATGTTGTATATTATATGAGAAAAGTTACAAAACTCTGATGAAAGAAGTCAAAGAAGGACTAAATAAATGGAGAGATATTCCATGTTCATAAATAGGAAGATTCAATTGTATTGATAGAGACATTCTGAAAAGGAATAAAATAATAGCAACATACTATTTTCTTATTCAAGTTCAAAAATACCTTTATAGAATTTCTAAAAATACAAAACATAGTCTCTGAAATTAAAACCACAAAACATAGTGGACTGCCTAAAGATCATATTAGATACCACCAAGGAGAGAATTACTAAGCTGGAAGACAAGGCTAAGATTCTAAAAGGAATGAAATCTTAAACAAAAATTGGGTGAGGGGAGGAGCAGTAAAAACAAAAAAAATAAAATAAAAATGGGACTGGGCATGGTAGCTCACACCTGTAATCCTAGAACTTTGGGAGGCTGAGGCAGGCAAACCATGAGATCAGGAGGTAGAGACCATCCTGGCCAACACAGTGAAACCCCATCTCTACTAAAAATACAAAAATTAGCTAGGCATGGTGGTGCATGCCTGTAATCCCAGCTACTCAGGAGGCTGAGGTAGGAGAATTGCTTGAACCAGCGAGTTGGAGGTTGCAGTGAGTTAAGACTGCACCACTGCACTCCAGCCTGGTGGCAGAGCAAGACTCCATCTTAAAAAAAAAAAAAAAAAATTGGACCTGTTGCATTGGCTCAAACCTGTAATTCCAGCATTTTTGGACGCCTGGGTAGGTGGACTGTCTGAGCTCAGGAGTTTGAGACTAGCCTGGGCAATATGACAAAACCCCATCTCTGCTTTAAATAAATAAATAAAAGTAGCTGGACACAGTGGCTCGTGCCTGTAGTCCCAGCTACTTGGGAGGCTGAGGTGGGAGGATCAATTGAGCCCTGGAGGTCAAGGCTGCAGCGCACCATGATCACACCACTGCACTCCACCCTAGATTACAGAACAAGATCTCAAAAAAAAAAAAAAAAAAAAGAAAGAAAAAGAAAAAGAAAAAAGAAATAAAATAAAAGAAAAAGTGGTAAACATATTGGTGGGAGATAGAGATAAAGACACAATGAAGGGCTCCAATCTGTTCAATATGTATTCCAGGCGAAAGAATACGGAGAATGCAAGGGAGGCAATATTCAATGGAAAAATGGTTGATAATTTTTCAGAATTAATGAATAACATGAACTCTTTGAAATAATCTTAATGAGTGAAAAAGTAAAAATAAGTGTACACTTAGAGACATTGTATAAAAATAACAAAACCAAAGAAAGAAAAAAGTTGCAAAAGCAACCAGTAAGAAAAGACAGATAAGTAACACGAAACAGCAATAGTGGACTGATGTATACTCTTTATCAGCAGAAACTAGAAACAAAGTATTATTTTCAGTAGAAATTTTTTTAATCAAAGGATACGATAAACAAGATTGTATAAATAAAATTTAAATCACATTTGCAATACATATTTTCTTGGTAATATTATAAGATGGTTTTTGTAAACCGTTACTAAGATTGACTCTGAAAGAAATAGAAAACTGAAATAGGTTAATAACTATTTGTATTATTAGCCAAGTATCTGTCCACACACACACACAAAGAACTGGGACCAGTTTTATAAGTGGGGTTTGCTAAATCTTTAAAAAAAAAAGGGATAACTTTCTTTTACATAAACTTTTCAGAAAAAGATGATAGATGATAGAAAAAGAGAAAAGATGATAAATTTGTTAAATGAGTTTAACAAAAGATTAACAGGTAAACTAGGCAAGGATGGCACAGGAAAAGAAAATTATAGACACATCTCTTCAAAAAAATCTAGGACCAAAAGTCCTAAACAAAATATTGGTAAGTTGAATAAAGAAATGTATTTAAAAGAAAATATTATGCTTAATTTTTGCTATCCAAGAATACATGGATAGTTTCACATTAAAATGCCTGTCAGTTAATTTCCCATATTAGTATGTTTTAAAAGCCATTTTATTACCTTCTAGTTTGATGCATGACAAAAGTTTGTACTAAAAACTTGCTACAAATTGGTTGCAGTGTATAGTTGCTACAAATTGGGTGCTTGGGTGATGGGTGCACCGGAAATCTCACAAATCACTAAGAACTTACTCATGTAACCAAACACCACCTGTTCCCCAATAATCTAGGTAAATTAAAAAAAAATTTAAACAAAATAAAATAAAAGCTTGCCTTTGTCACAAATATACTAAACTAATTTATTTAATATTTATTTTGTTTTCAATTATTTTTAGTTGTTGTAAAATATACATTACACAAAATTTACCAACTTAATGATTTTTAATATACAGTTTAGTAGCATCAAGTACATTCACATTGTTGTTGTGCACTAATCTATAGACTGTTTCATCGCACAAAACTGAAACGCTATACCCATTAAATAACAACTCCCATTTGGCCCTGTTCCCAAACCCAGGCAGCCACCATTTTCTTTCTTTTCTTTATGAATTTAACTATCCTAGGTTCCTCATATAAGTAGAATCACTGGGTATTTCTTCTGATGACTGGCTTTTTTCACTTAGCATAATGTCCTCTAGTTTCATCCATATGATAGCATGTGCTAAAATTTCCTTCCTTTTTAAGGCTGAATAATATTCCATTGTGTATAGACATACTACTTTTTAAAAATTCATTCATGTAAAAAGGACACTTGAGCCGGGCGCGGTGGCTCAAACCTGTAATCCCAGCACTTTGGGAGGCCGAGGCGGGTGGATCACGAGGTCAAGAGATCTAAATCATCCTGGTCAACATGGTGAAACCCCGTCTCTACTAAAAATACAAAACATTAGCTGGGCATGGTGGCCCGTGCCTGTAATCCCAGCTACTCAGGAGGTTGAGGCAGGAGAATTGCCTGAACCCAGGAGGCAGAGGTTGCGGTGAGCCGAGATCGCGCCATTGCACTCCAGCCTGGGTAACAAGAGTGAAACTCCGTCTCAAAAAACAAAAAACAAACAAACAAACAAAAACCAGAAAAGGACACTTGAGTTGCTTCTGCTTCTTGGCTGTTGTGAATAATGTTGATACGAACACAGGTATACAAATATATGAGACCCTGCTTTTACTTTTTCTGGATCTATATCCAGAGTGGGATGGTTGGATTATATGGTAATTAATTTGTTGGATGAACCAACATCTGGTTACATTCCCATCAAGAGAGCACAAAGCTTCAAATTTCTCCACAACCTCAGCAACATTGGTGATGTTCTGCTTACTTGATGGTAGCTATTCTATTGGTTGTGATGTGGTATCTCACTGTTGTCTTCACCTGCATTTTCCTAATTAATAATGATAACGAGCAACTTTTCATGGGCCTGTGGGCCATTTGTATATCTTCTTTGTCTAGTCAATCCATTGTTCATGTTTTAATTGGGTTGTTTTCGTTGTTGAGTTGTAGGAGTTCTTTCCCCCCCACCACCATGAGGCATTTTATTTGTAAATAGATGTATTATATCTCTAGAAAAAGAATCCCAGGATTTTCCCTGCTGTGTGTTTTCGTCTTACTTCTTCATGGTCCATGATGTCAGCTAAGGTTGTCAGTACAGTGAAATCAAACTAGTGGGATGGAAGCAGATTATTCTGCCATTTTTCTAGATCTTTGAATTGCACATCAAATCTGGGGCTGATCACGCCACACTTGTTTAGCCTGCCTGTGAGGTTCACAACAATTTTCCCAGCTCTGTGATCGTCAATGATTTTAAATTCACCAATGCAACCATGCTTCATCATCACAGTGAGAAACCTGACAATGACTTTGGAGCACGGCCTAATAAGCACCTGGCATTTGCCTCTCTTTTCCGAATTGTTGATGCTCTTGAGAGCATCAGCCAGGACATTCATGTGCACCAATGTGGCGGCACGGAAAGACGGTGGAAAGAGCAAGTTGCAGGAGTTCTTTACAGATTCTGAGTATTAACTCCTTACCGGAAATATAATTTCCAAATATTTTATTTCATTCTTTATGTTGCTTTTTCACTCTGTTATGCTCTTTGTGGCATAGTTTTCAAATTTGATGTCCACTCATCTTTTACCTTTCTTGTTTGTGCCTTTGATGTCATATTAAACAACATTTTTTGAACATGAATATCAGTTAGATAATATCAGTGGTGAAGGAACTGAAGTCTCCTATCTAGGACCTGCTACAGACAATAGAAAAAGAACCAGATTTAATTAGCTATTTTAGTTATCAGATAGGAATTGTAAGTAACTGTGATTGGCCAGGCATAGTGGTTCATGCCTATAATCCAAGCGCTTTGGAAGGCTCAGGTGGGAGAATTACTTGAGCCCAGGAATTCAACACCAGCCCCAGCAACATGGTGAGACTTCATTCTCTACAGAAAAATAAACAAATAAGGCAGGAAGATCGCTTGAACCCAGGAGGTCAAGGCTGTAATAAGCTGTAATCATGCCGCTGCACTCCCGTCTAGGTGACAGAGAATGACCCTGCCTCAGTAAGTAAATAAATAACTGTGACTAATATGTGCAAAAAAAAAATAGAAAATTTCCTCAGAGAATCAGCAACCATAAACAAAATAAAATTGAAATTTTAGAAACGAAAATATAAATTATAACTGAAATTAAGAATTCAATAGATGGGTTTAAGGGCAGATTAGAACACAGCACAAGAGAGCACTAATGAATTAAAAATGAAAATATATAGGTTAAAATGCAGAGTAGGAAAACTGTTGGAAATTACAGAGAAGAGTATATGAAAAGATCTGAAGGTCTAATCTACATGTAATCGGAATACCAGAAGCAGATAGGCGTTAGGGACTGAAGTAACGATATCTGAAGATAAACTAGTCCCACAACTTCCAAACCTGATGAAATATATTAAAACAGGTTTAAAGACTTCTTTGAACCCCAAGTTGGATAAATAAAAAAAAATTATACCCAGGTTTATTATAGCCAAACTGCTAAAAATTAAAGGCAAAGAGCAAAATATAAGGTAAATAGAAGAAAAACCACATTGCCTTCAAAAGAAAATAAGACTCGGTTGCCTTTTTAGCAAGAGTTATAAAAGACAAAAGACAATAGAAAGATAATCTTCAAAATGGTGAGATTTTAAAGAAATCTGCCAACTTAAAATTTTATCCTTTAAAATTAAAGACTTTTCAGAAAAAAGCTGAGAAAATTTGTCACCAGAAGCCTTGCTCTGTAAGAAATACTCAAGAGAATTATGTATACTAAATGAAAATGACCCCAGTCAGAAGCATTGGGCTATAAATATGTAGATAAAATAAATAAATTTTTACTACTTAAAAACACTAGTAATAATACCATGTAGGGATTAAAACATAGGTAGTAAAATATGTGACAATAACATAAAATGTGAGAAGGTGCTGGGTGCGGTGGCTCACGCCTGTAATCCCAGCACTTTGGGAGGCCGAGGCGGGTGAATCACCAGGTCAAGAGATCGAGACCATCCTGGTCAACATGGTGAAACCCTGTCTCTACTAAAAATACAAAAAAGTTAGCTGGGCATGGTGGCATGTGCCTGTAGTTCCAGCTACTCAGGAGGCTGAGGCAGCAGAATTGCTTGAACCCAGGAGGTGGAGGTTGCGGTGAGCCGAGATTGAACCATTGCACTCCAGCCTGTGTAACAAGAGCGAAACTCCATCTCAAAAAAAAAAAAAAAAAATGTGAGAAGGATATAAATGGAACCAAACTTGTAAATTTTTTTTTTTTTGAGATGGAGTCGTCTTGCTCTGTCACCCAGGCTGGAGTGCAGTGGCACAATCTTAGCTTCCTGCAACCTCTGCCTCCCAGGTTCAAGTAATTCTCCTGCCTCAGCCTCCTGAGTAGCTGGGATTACAGGCTCCCATCACCACCACACCCGGCTAATTTTTGTACTTCTAGTAGAGATGGGATTTCACCATGTTGACCAGGCTGGTCTTGAACTCCTGCCTCAGGTGATCTGCCTGCCTCGGCCTCCCAAAGTGCTGGGATTACAGGCCACTGCACCCCACCAACTTGTAAATTCTTGGTGTGGTTCAGGAAGTAGAAAAACTATTCACTTAAGATAGGCTTTAATAAACAAAAGAATATGTTGTCATTTATTTGGTAACCACTAAATGATTAATAAAAATATACATTACTCAAAGACCAAAACAGAAAAAAAGATCAAAGAAAAATATTTTATTAATCCAAGAACAGTAAGGAAGGAGCAAGGAGGAAACAAAGGAATAGAATGAACAAATAGAAAATAAACAGAAGGACAGTAGACCCAAACTCAATTATATAATTAAGTATAAACATTAAATGTAAATGGATGAATCACTGCAATTAAAAGACAAATACTCTGAGATGGGAAGATCACTGGAGGTCAGGAATTCAAGATCAGCTTGGCAGCATAGCAAGATCCTCTCTCTTAAAACAAGGAAAAAACAAAATTAGCCAGGTGTGGTGGCATGTGTCTGTAATGCCAGCTATTTGGGAAGCTGAGGTGGGAGGATAGCCAGAGCCAGGGAGGTCAAGGCTGCAGTGAGCTATGATCCCGCCACTGCGCTCTAGCCTGGGTGACATAGCCAGATCCTGTCTCAAAAAATATACACATATAATTTTTTAAAGGTCAGTTATAAGCTGTTTATATCGGCCTGGTGCAGTGGCTCAAACCTGTAATCCCAGCACTTTGGGAGGAAGGGTAGCGGGAAGGACCACCTGAGGTCCAGAGTTCAAGACCAGCCTGAGCATCATGGTGAAACTCCATCTCTACTAAAAATACAAAAACTTAGCCAGGTGTGGTGGTGGGTGCCTGTAATCCCAAGTACTCAGGAGGCTGAGGCAGGAGAATTGCTTGAACTCGAGAGATGGAGATTGCAGTGAGCCAAGATCGTGCCACTGCACTCCAGCCTGGACAACAGAGTGAGATTCCATCTCAAAAAAAAAGAAAAAAAAACAAAAAGCTGTTCATATATCCCAGGGGGAAAATTCTTTTAAGTATAAAATTAAGATACATTGAGAGAAAAAGAAAGAAGAAACGTATTTTGGTGTATGTTCCCTATACACTTGAAAATAATGTGATTATACAGTGGTTGGCTGTTTTGTTCTGTTAACGTCTATTAAGTCAGGTTGATTAATTATACTTTTCAAATCTTTAATATCCTTAGTAAGTTTTTATCTGCTTGTTCTATTATTTCCTGTAAGAACTGATACCAGAGTTTTCAACGGTAATTGTGAATTTGCATAGTTCTCCTTTTAATTCTATTCATTTTTGTTTTATATTTTGATACTGTCATTAAGTGCATAAATGTGCATATATCATGAGTGTATGTATGTGTCCATACATATATAAACAACAAAATAAGACACCAACAAAAGAAATATTACTAAAGATAAGATTTCATATAATAAAAAGAAATTAGAAGATTTAACAACTTTTATGCATGGAAATTTTAACGAGTAGTTTGAATAGCAAAAATATAAACTATATTTGTTGAACATAGTAGATTTCAACTATAAATAAATTTTTTAAAGATTCCTAGAATCCCTAGATATTTTGAAATTGTATGCTTATCTATAGCAGTGCCTTGGGAGAAATGTAAAATGTTAAATGTATGTATGAGAAAAAAAGACAATGACTGAAAATAAAGTAGGAAAGTCTCCAACTTAGGCTAAAATACAACTGTAAACAATCCAAATAAAGTCGGATAGATAAGAGCAGAAAATAATGAAAGAGAAAGTGAATACACAATACAGAAACTTAACAAGCAAAGCCTAGTGTGGTTCTTTGCGATGTTCTTAAAATCAATAAATCCATAGAAAAATTGATGAAAATAACAGAGAGAGCACAAATTATGAATTTCAAAAATTCTACAGATAAAAAGATAGAAGTATATTATTAAATAATTTAGGGTAATGATTTTGACAATTGGGATAAAATAAATTATTACACAAATAAAAGTTAACAACATTGAAATAAAAAATAGAAATCCTCAATAGTTCCATATCTATAAAATAAATTCCATTTGTAATTTATAAACTTTCTCCAAAGAAACCCTTAAATAGTCTCACTCTTGAGCTCTTCTAAATATATAATAAATATTAATTTTACAGAAACTGTTTTTTTTTTTTTTTTTTTTTGAGACAAAGTCTTGCTCTGTCACCAGGTGCCAGTCTGGAGTGCAGTGGTGCAATCTCGGCTCACTGCAACTTCCATCTCCAGGGTTCAAGCATTTCTCCTGCCTCAGCCTCCCGAGTAGGTGGGACTACAGGCGCGCACCACCATGCCCAGCTAATTTTTGTATTTTAGTAGAGACAGGTTTTCACCATGTTGGCCAGGATGGTCTCGATCTCTTCACCTTGTGATTCTACCACTTTGGCCTCCCAAAGTGCTGGGGTTACAGGCATGAGCCACTGTGCCCGGCCCAGAAACTCTTTGAGATCATAAAAATGTGACAGCATTTCCCAATTCATTTTATGAGCTAGCCTAATCTTGATACTAAAACTCAAAGAAGACATTCTAAGAAAGGAAAATTATAGATTACCATCTCTCATGAACCTATACACAGTAATTCTATATTTAAAAATTCAGCATTATATAAAAAGTGTAATATTTAATGACCAATGGTTTTTTCCACTAATGCAAGTATATTCATATCTATTACTGCATAATAAATTACTTCAATTTTTAATGGTTTAAACAAAAAATATTTACTATCTCATAGTTTCTGTAGGTCAGACATTTGATAGTTGCTCAGAAAGGTAGATTTGGGGCCTCTCATGAGGTTGCAGTCAAGATGTCAGCTAAGGCTGCAGTCATCTGAAGGTCTGAAGAGAACCAAATAGTTTTGCTTCCAAGATAGCTTACTTACATGGCTGTTGGCAGGAGGCTTCGGTTGCTTTACATGTGGGAAAGGACATATGTTTTATGATTTCATTTACATAGAATTTCTAGAAATGACAAAATTATACAAACAGGACAAATAGGAAACATTTCAGAGACTGCCTGGGGATTGGAAAAATAAGAGCAATGAACTGCAAGGGGGAATAATAAGGAAAGTTTAGGGGTGATAGAATGTGATAGTGATTGCACAACAGGATAAATTTATAAAAACTCATCAAACTGTACACTTAAAATTAGTGAATTTAAGATATGTAAAACATGCCTCAGTAAATTTGTTAAAACATCAATCAGCATAATTCACCACATGAACAAAATAAATGAGAATCTTACAAGTGTCTTGTGAGATGCAGAAAAGTATTTGATAACATTTAACTCTCATAAATAATAAAGTCTTACAGCAAATTAGAAATAGAAGCGAACTTTCTTAATCTGCTGAAAAGGTTGTTACCAAAAAAAAAAAAAAAAGCTAAAACTTAAAAAGACTAACAACAAATGTTGTGGAGGATATAAAACATTTGGTACTCATATATTGCTTTATATTGCTTGTGGTAATAGAAAACAGCACTATCATTATAATAAACTTTAGAAGTTTCTTATAAAGTTAAACAGACTTAATCTATGACCCAACAGTTCCTGTCCTAGGGATTAACCCAAGAGAAATTAAAACTTTAGTTCACAAAAGGACTTGTATGGAAATATTCAAAACAGCTTTATTTATAATAGCCCCAAACTGGAAACAGCTTAAATGTTCATCAAATAGGAGAGTGAATAAAAATTTATGTCATGCTAAAAATATTTTGCTCAGCAAAGAAGCCAAACACAAAAGAATTAATGCTTTATGATTCTATGGATGTGATATTTTATAGCAGCAAAACTAAAACATTGACAGAAATTAGAATAATGCTTGCATATGTGGTGTGAGTAGTGACTGGAAGGAAGCCAGATAAAATTTGGGAGAGGGTAGAAATGTTTTGTATGTTGATTGAGGTACTAGTTACATGGGTATATGAAAAGTCATAAGATCTGTTCACTTTTACATATGTAAATTTTACCTAGATTTAAAATTCTTCAAAAATTTTATTTAAACATTTGCTACCTTCTCAATTCCATATTCAAAAGTAAATTACTTTGCTTGTTCTTTGTTAATTACACTTTACAGCCTGCCTCTGAGTTCACAGTAACAAGTCTTAATAACTTACTTGGGGCTAAAGCAGGGGTCACCAACCGTTTTGGCACCAGAGACCAGTTTTGTGGAAAACATTTTTTCCACAGACCAAGGTAGGGGGATGATTTTGGGATGATTCAAGCACATTACATTTGTTGTGCACTTTATTTCTATTGTTTTATATTGTAATATATAATAAAATAATTATACAACGCCATAATGTAAAATCGGGGGAGCCCTGAGCTTGTTTTCCTGCAAGTAGATGGTCCCATCTGGGGTGATGGGAGACAGTGACAGACCATCAGGCATTAGATTCTCCTAAGAAGTATGCAACCTAGATCCTTAACATGCGCAGTTCACAACAGGTTTTGTACTCCTATGAGAATCTAATGCCTCCCCTAAACTGACAGGAGGTGGAGCTCAGGCAGTCAGGTGAGCTATGGGGAACCGCTGTAAATACAGAGGAAGAGTCACTCACTGGCTCATTGCTCGCCTCCTGCTGTGTGGGTCGTTGCTAACATGCCACATACCTTCTGTGGCCTGGGGGCTGGGGACTCCTGGGCTAAAGGATGTTTTTTAAAAAATTAGTTCTGGGTGGCTCATGCCTGTAATCCCAGCACTTTCGGAGGCGGAGGCAGGTGGATCACCTGAAGTCAGGAGTTCAAGGCCAGCCTGACCAACATGGAGAAGCCCCGTCTCTATTAAAAATACAAAATTAGCCAGGCGTGGTGGCGCACGCCTGTAATCCCAGCTACTTGGCAGGCTGAGGCAGGAGAATTGCTGAAACCCAGGAGTCGGAAGTTGCAGTAAGTCCAGAGCAAGCCATTGCACTCCAGGCTGGGCAACAACAGCGAAACTCCGTCTCACAAAGAAAAGGGAAAAAAGGCCGGACGCGGTAGAGCACACCTGTAATCCCAGCACTTCGGAAGGCCAAGGTGGGTGGATCACCTGAGGTCAGAAGTTTGAGACCAGCCTGACTAACAAGGTGAAACCCCATCTCTAAAAAAAAAAAAAAAAAAAGGAAAAAAAGAATTAGTTCCGAATTTTGCGCATGTAAAACAAAACAAAACAAAAGCCAACAACATTCTATAGCTGAAATCCTACACAATGGCAAAGTATTGAACGTTCCCACTGATTTCATAAATAAGATAAGGCTATCCACTGTCACCAGTTTCATTCAGTTTTGTGCTGGAGACCTTAGTTCTTACAAAATGACAAGAAAAATAAATAAAAATAAACAATAGAGAAGAAGAAAGAACTAAAATTGTCCTTATTTGCAGATATATGATTAAGTGCATAAGAAATAAAAATGAGTATTGAAATACTTAAGTAAATTTAGCAAGTTTGCAGATACAAAGTTAATACATAAACAATTTTATTTCTGCATGTTAATAATAAACATTTATTAAAAAATTAAGGAAAGATTTCATTTACAGACAATAAGTATTAAATACATGGGAATAAATCTGATGAAAAAGGTTTATGATCTTTAAATTGGAAACTACCAAATATTTCTAAGAGAAATTTAGGAAGACATAAATAAATAGAGTCAATATTCAAAAGTCAGCGCGATCCACCATATTAATAGTCAAAAGAAGCCATGTGACCATATCAATTGATGCAAAAAAAATGTGCTTGACAAAATTTATTTTCTGTTTTTGATAAAAACACTCAGCAAACTAGAAAAAGGGAGCCCTTACTTACCTCAATGAAGAGAATCTACAAAAAAATAAAGCTAATTCCACACTTAATGATTAAAGACTGAATGTGTTCCCTGTAAATTCCAGAACAAGACTAGAATATTAACTCTCATTACTTTGGTTTGACGTAGCACTGGAAGGCCTAGCCAGCACGATAAAATAAGAAAGTGAAATAAAAGGCGTATAAATTGAGAAGGAAAAATATAAAACTGTCCCTATTCACAAATGACAAAACTATCTACATTAAACAATCTCAAGGAATCTTCTTTATTTTTTATTTTGAAACAGGGTCTCAATTTGTTACCAAGGCTAGAGTGCAGTAGTGCAAACATGGCTTACTGTAGCCTTGATCTCCTGGGCTCAAGCAATCCTTCTACCTCAGCCCCCTAAGTAACTAAGACTACAGGCACACACCATTACACCTGGCTAATTTTTGTATATGCTATTTTTTTGTAGAGATGGGGTTTCACCATGTTTCTCAGGCTAAGGAATCTGTAAAAATAACAACAACAAAAATTAATAAATGAGCTCAGCAAAGCCACAGGAAATCAATACACAAAAATCATTTGTATTTCTATACACTAGAAATGAACATGTAGAAACTGAAATGAAAAACACAATGTTAACTATCATCACTCACAAGGAAAATGTAATAAGCTGGAATTCATTAACATTAAATATGTTCAATTAAAGAGTGAAATGTAAGCCACAGGCATGGAAAAGATATTTTTGGTGTACATATCCATCAAAGGAATCCTATACAGAATATATAATGTTTTGGCAAAGTTAGATAACCTTCACAAAAATGGGCTAAAGATGTAAATAAATGCATTACAAAAAAGAATCACCAATAACTGGATGAAAATTTGCTCAGTATTGTAGATAATCTGGCAAATGCAAAGTAAAACCATAATCAGATACTACTACACCTATACCGCTCTCTGAAATGACTGACAACACCAAATATTGATGCTAATGTGGAGCAACTGGAAAGCTTATTGGAATGCTCATGTATTATTGTAGAGGATGTTCCAATTTGTATAATTACTGTAAAAACTGTTTGAAAGTATCTATTAAATCTCAACAAATTTACGTATTATGACCTTGAATCCCTGAGTGTACACCAAGTATAAATGATTGCTTATATTTATCAAAAACCTGCCCAAGAATATTCAAAACAAATTTATTCACTATATTCCCAAATTTGAAAGCACACTAATGTACAGCAACAGTGAAATAGATCAGATATATCTATTTATTTCTGATCATTATGTATTATATGGATATACAGTATATTAAATAGATCATTATATATTAATAGATCATATATATAATAGAAGTGTAAAACATAGCTGGAACTATACACCTGAAATTCATGGTTGTGGTGGCTTCTGAGGAAGTAGAAGGGAGAATAAAATTGTAAGGAGGGGTCAAAGAGAGCTCTGAATTGGTCAGTAATCTTTTGTTTCCTTCATTTAGAAGATAAACAAACAAACAAAAAAAACCCAGCATCACCCTTAGATCTAGGAAATAGTTGTTTCTCCTCAGCCCTGAATTTTAAACTTTCTCACATAATCACAAATTCTCAAAAATATTTTATTTTAAAAATAATAAAACTCTCAAGTGTATTTTTAACATGTGCACAACTCTTCATTTGCAATTACGTTATTGTATTAAAATAATATTTTATGTAACAGAGAGAATCATTATTTTTAAGTAACAGCAATTCATATGATGAACTTGAAATATTTTATAATACGTTTTTGATAATGATTATTTTTCATATTAACAGAAAGATATCTTAAGCTCTGAAAATGTAAGCAACTATCTATAAGTAACTATGACAAAATGTTAGCAATTTTCAGTTCTGAGTAGTGGAAATACAGCTGTTTTATTAATCTAGTTGTATTTTATAGATAGTTTAACATTTTAAAAAATTTTGAGTGGTTAGTTTTATGATATGGTACAATGGGTGTGAATAATTTTCTTCCTTATAATCTTAATTTTCTAAATTTTAATATAATGAACACATTTCACTTTATAATCAAAAAAGAAAATTGCATTCTAAAATTAAAAAGAACTGTTTGGAATGAGGATAATTTTAAGAACCTAATCCTTGCAGGGGCCTGTTTAAGCTTTTTAATACCCAAAGAAAAAACTGACCAAACAGGCCTTGTCAGTCATTCACAGGCATCCACCAGTAGCAACTAGGATACAGAGAAAAGTGTGATGCTGGGGGGCTGGGTGAATGTAGAAGTTAAAGGGAGAATATTAAAATGGATCTGATTAAATTGGTGCATAATAACAGCATGATCTAATAGGAATAGATACTGGAAGGGGTGGATTGGCTGTTGGGAAACCAGCAATCAAGGACCCTAGGCTCCACAACTCATCCCCTCCCTTGGGTGATGTTGTTGTCTAGTATTTTAATTCTATGCCAGGATTCCTCCACAAACTGGACATTTTTTTTTAATTTTATACCAGGTTTGTTTAGAGCTTATGACATATTTACGAATATATTTGTTCATCATTCCATCAAAAATTCATTCAACCTGTCATCCAGTTCACTAATTCTATTTCAGTGTTATATAACTTGACTTCTTCAAATGGGTTTTGTATTTTTCAACAACTAAATTTTTATTTTTAAGAATTTCTTTGTGAACTTTTCTCAATTCTGCCTTGTTATTCCATGCTCATATTTTAAGCTGGTCTTATATTTATTTAATTATATTGTATTAGTCAGTTCAGGCTACCGTAAAAAACACCATAGACTGGGTGGCTTAAAACAACATACCTTTATTTTCTCACAGCCCAAAGGCTGGAATTCTAAGATCAGGGTGCCAGCATTGCTGGGTTTGTGATGAGGACTCTCTTCCTGGCTAACAGGAGGCAACTTCTCCCTCTATTCTCATTTGGCAGAGGGACAGTGAGTTCTCTAGTGTCTCTTCTTATAAAGACACTACTCCTTTCAGACCAGGGCTCTATCCTTATAACCTCATTTAACCTTAATTACTTCCTCACTCCAAAAACAGTCAGGTTAAGGATTGGGGCTTCCACATAAGAGTTCTGGGGAGACACAATTCTGTCCATAGCACATATGAAACAATTACTTCAGTGTCCATGTCTCATATTCCATATTAACCTGCTCATGTCCATGCTCATATTACTCTACATATCCATGGCTGTTGATTTCTGCCTTCTGTTTTTTCTGCGGGTTCCTGTGGATGATGTCTTGCTTCCTGGTATGTTTTGTGATTTTTTTTTTTTTTTTTTTTTGAGACGGAGTTTCGCTCTTGTTACCCAGGCTGGAGTGCAATGGCGCAATCTCGGCTCACTGCAACCCCCGCCTCCTGGGTTCAGGCAATTCTCCTGCCTCAGCCTCCTGAGTAGCTGGGATTACAGGCATACGCCACCATGCCCAGCTGAATTTTTGTATTTTTAGTAGAGACAGGGTTTCACCATGTTGACCAGGATGGTCTTGATCTCTTGACCTCGTGATCCACCTGCCTCGGCCTCCCACAGTGCTGGGATTACAGGCTTGAGCCACCGCGCCCGGCTTTTTTTTTTTTTTACAGTAACTAATTTTTGTTGGAACTTTATCTGTGGGAGTTCTTGGGGGCCTGGATTGAATATGCATTATTCCAGATAGGATTTATATTTATGTCTGTCAGTCAACTAGCAGCCAACAAGCAACCACTTTAAATAGTATCATCAGCCTGCATTTTTCTTTGTTGAAACACTGTAAAACCATTGGTTGATCAGTTTGTGGTTACAGATTTCAGATGATTATTTTCCCTGACATCCAACACCAAGGTCAAGACACATATTCAAGTTTTTTTGTTGTCTTCCTTTTTTTGTTGAGACAGAGTCCCACTTTGTCACTCAGGCTGGAGTGCAGTGGTGTGATCTCGGCTCTCTACAACCTCCACCTCCCGGAGGTTCAGGCAATTCTCCTGCCTCAGCCTCCGAGTAGCTGAGATTACAGGCATGTGCCACCACACCTGGCTAATGTTGTCTTCTTTTTTTTGCGAGAGATTATTTTTGTCATTCACCTTGCCCTGAGAGTAGGGTCCCAGCTTTACATAAGGGTCTCAGGTTTGATTCCTTGCTTATGGTGGCCTTCAGCTTTACATTCTATTCTCCACGCATCACATGGCTATGAAGGCAGGAGCCCCAGCTCTCTAGCATTTGGCAGGGTTTTCTAGGGGTTGCTCATCTCTCAGGGTTCCTGCTTTCCCATCATGTATCACTCTGTAGATTCCTTATAGTTTTTCTAGTTTAGAGAAATAATTAAAATGATGTATATTTTTCGAAAATATATTTAATGTTGCATTTTTATTGCTCAGTTGGGAAAGTATGGTAAATTATTACACTAAGAGTCCCCAGTGAATTATGTTTACCTATGTCAGTGCTCCTTTGTAATGTGACGTGGATGTTACAGCTCTTACCATCCAGAAGTGTTGACAATTTCTCCACCCCTTGAATCAGGTGTTGACAATTTCTCTACCCCTTGAATCAGGGCTGACCTTGCTTTGACCAGTAGAACGTGGTATGAGACACTGTATGACTTAAGAAGCCTTCCCGCTTTGTTTTTGCTTTTCTTGAAAACTTCCAACGTCATATGAACAAGTCCTACATGAAAGACCCTAGTCTGGAGGAGAGAAGCTGAGCTATCCCAGCCATCTCAGCTGAGACCTCAGACATGGGAGTGAGGGCATCTGAAAATGGCCATTCTCCCTGCAATCTACTAACTGAAGGTAGCTCCATGAATGAACTCAAGTGAGAAAAGCAGAACCTCCCAGCCAACTCACAGAATTGTGAGAAATAATAAATCATTATTGTTTTAAGCTACTACGTTTTGGGGTGGTTGGTCACACATCAATGGAAACTGATACAAAGGGTAGACTGTCATATCTATATTCCCATATTGCTGGAAAAGGATGTCCCCAGTGTGGATATCAGAACTGAAGAGGGGTAATAATGGCATCCTTGTAGGGGACGTGGGGCAGGGTGTGGTGAAGAGAAATTGCAAAATAACACATTAGGAATAATAAGGCTGGATACACTGGCTCATGCCTGTAGTCCTAGCATTTTGAGAGGCTAAGGCAGGCAGATCATTGAGCTCAGGAGTTCAAGACTAGCCTTAGCATCATGGCAAAACCTCATCTGTACAAAAAGAATAAAAAAATCAGCCAGTCATGGTAGCATGTGCTTGTAGTCCCAGTTACTCGAGAGGCTGAGGTGGGAGGATGGCTTGAGCCCAGGAGGCAGAGGTTGCTGTGAGCTGAAATTGTACCACTGCACTCCAGCCTGATCAGCAGAGATAGATTCTGTCTCAAAACAAAACAAAAAAAGAACAATGGGAGTTTTAATCATAAAGGGATGCTGAATTTTGTCGAATGCTTTTTCTGCATCTACTGAGATGATCATATGATTTTTGTTTTTAATTCTGTGACACATCACATAACAGAATTAAAAGCAAAAATCATATGATCATCGCAATAGATGCAGATAAATAATAAATATGTTTATTGACTTGTGTATGTTAAACCATCCCTTCATCCCTGGTATGAAACCCACTTACCACAGAGGATTATCTTTTTGACATGTTGTTTAATTCAGCTAGCTAGTGTTTTGTTAAGGATTTTAGCATCTATGTTCATCAAGGATATTGGTCTGTAACTTTTCTTTTTTTTTTTGCTTATGTTCGTTCCTGGTTTTGGTATTAGGGTGACGCTGGCTTTGTAGAATGAATTAGGGAGGTTTTTTTCTATCTTGTGGAATAGCATCAAAATGATTGGTACCAATTCTTCTTTGAATGTCTGGTAGAATTCTGCTGTGAATCCGTCTGATCCTGGACTTTTTTTGTTGGTAATTTTTCAATTACCATCTCAATCTTTCTGCTTGTTATTGGTCCATTCAGGTATCTAATTCTTCCTGATTTAAGCTATGAGGGTTGTATTTTTCCAGGAATTTATCTATCTCTTCTAGGTTTTACAGTTTATGTGCCTAAAGGTGTTCATAGTAACCTTGAATAATCTTTTATATTTCAGTGGTGTCAGTTGCAATATCTCCTGTTTTGTTTCTTAATGAGGTTATTTGGATTTTCTCTCTTCTTGGTTAATCTTGCTAATGACAAAATCATGTAATCAACCCAAATATCCATCTATCAACGAGTGGATAAAGAAACTGTGGTATATTTATATGATAGAATGCTACTTAGCCATAAAAAGAAATAAATTAACAGCATTTGCAGTGACCTGGATGAGACTGGAGACCATTGTTCTAAGTGAAGAAACTCAGGAATGGAGAACCAACATCACATGTTCTCACTGTTATGTGGGAGCTAAGGTATGAGGACACAAAGGCATAAGAATAATACAATGGACTTTGGGGACTTGGGGGGAAGGGTTGGGGGAAGGGATAAAAGACTACAAATAGGGTGCAGTGTATACTGCTCAGATGATGGGTGCACCAAAGTCTCACAAATCACCACTAAAGAACTTATGTAGCCAAAAACGACCTGTACCCCAATAATTTATGGAAAAAAAAAAAGAATAGTGGGAGCTAGTTTGTTCACTGTTGGAGAAGGGAATTAGAGGCAAATAGAATGAATCCAAGGGTGTTTGGCCGAATTGGAGGTATAAGTATAAATTTATGGTTGTTGACATATGTAGATGGATAGAGAAAAAAGACGTAACTGTGTGTGTATATATACATATACATATGTGTGTGTGTGTGTATATATATATATATATATGTAGCACCTCACTTTGTCCAGTAAGATGTCCTGAGGTAAGTAGTGTTGCAAGAGCCATGAGCATAACTTGTACCCAGACCTTGACTTTTAAAAACCTTTCTTCGCCGGGTGTGGTGGCTCAAGTCTGTAATCCCAGTACTTTGGGAGGCCGAGGCAGGTGAATCACCAGGTCAAGAGATCGAGACCATCCTGGTCAACATGGTGAAATCCCATCTCTACTAAAAATACAAAACATTAGCTGGACATGGTGGCCCATGCCTGTAATCCCAGCTACTCAGGAGGTTGAGGCAGGAGAATTGCCTGAACCCAGGAGGCGGAGGTTGCGGTGAGCCGAGATCGCACCATTGCACTCCAGCCTGGGTAACAAAAGCGAAACTCCATCTCAAAAAAGAAAACAAAAAAACACCTTTCTTCATTAAAAGGAATCGTGTCTCTTTGGAGAAATGGCTGATTCAAGGGCTGGCCAAGGAAATTATCAGATGTGCTTGAAACATTTTTCTTGTCAGAAGATTGCAAAGTACTCAAACAATAATAGAGACATTTCAAAAGCACATAGAAACCAGCTGAAGGGACTCTAGCCAAATACAGCATGATCTGATTATCAAAATAAATAACGACACTAAGGGATTATAACCCACTATGTAAAATTTTTGTGGATATAAAATAATGAATAGACCAGGCAAGGTGGCTCATGCCTGTAACTCCAGCACTTTGGGAGGCCGAGGCAGGAGGATTGCTTGAATACAGTTGGAGATCAGCCAGGACAACATAGTGAAATCCTGCCTCTACAAAAAATTTAAAAATTACCTGGGCATGGTGTTGCATACCTGAAGTCCTAGCTTCTTGGGTGGCTGAGGCAGGAGGCTTGCTTGAGCGCAGGTGTTCAAAGTTAACGGGGAGCCATGATCACACCACTGCACTCCAGCCTGAGTGACAGAGGGAGGCTCTGTTTAAAAAAAGTGGATATAGTGAAAGTTTGATAAGACACAGAAGAGTTACACAGTGTCAATGTATTTCCCCACAAATTGCTTATTAATTATGTACATAAAAATAGAGTAACTTTCCAACTCCACAGCATGGCACATACCACTTTAATCAAGTGATCAAATTTAACACCACCAAAAGTGTGACAAGTTGAAATCATGCAGGACATGACAGAAAGCTATCAGAAGAACACAGCATCACTACAGCAACATGCCTGGCAAATACAGTCAGTGGAGAGCAGACAAACCTGCATTTGTTAGCAATTGCCAGGTAAAACGACCTCAAAACTTCATGGATCAAACCAATATTTATTCTCTTTCACAGTTTCCATAGGTCAGGAATTTGGGAGTACATGAACTGAAGGGTGGGGGCAGCCTCTCCTGAGGTTGCCAGGTCCACTTCTAAGGCAGCTGTCCCATGGCTGGCAAGTCAATGCCGACTGCGGATGGGAGGCTCTGGTTTATCTACCGGTGGGCTTCTCCACAGAGCTGTTTGAGTGTCATGATATAATGGCTGTCTTTCTCCAGAATTCTGCTTTGGATTTTGCTTAAAACAGCCCAGGTGCAGTGGCTCACACCTGTAATCCCATCACTTTGAAAGGCTGAGGTGGCCAGATTGCCTGAGCTCAGGAGTTCAAGACCAGCCTGGGCAACATGGTGAAATACCATCTCTACCAATACACACAAAAAATTAGCCAGGCATGGTGCCACGCACCTAATAGTCCTAGCTACTCAGGAGGCTGAGGCGGGAGAATCACTTGAGCACAGGAGGCAGAGGTTGCAGCGAGCCAAGATCATACCACTGTGCTCCAGCCTGGGTGACAGAGCAAGATTCCGTCTCAAAACAAACAAACAAACAAACAAACCTTCTTAAAACATAGATACTCAGGGGTTTTATAGTGCAGTTATTTAATGCAGATCATTTCTTAGCTGACCTTCCCTATGAAAGTCATAGTGCTTTATATTTCTTTCTTTCTTTCTTATTTATTTATTTTAGGCAAGGTCTCCTCTGTCGCCTAGGCTGGAGTGCAGTAGCTTGATCACGGTTCACTGCAGCCTTGACTTCCTGGGCTCAGGTGATTCTCCCACCTCAGTCTCCCAAGTAGCTGGGACCACAGTCACAGGCCACCATGCCCAGCTAATTTTTTGTATTTTTAGTAGGGATCAGATTTCACCATGTTGCCACTCCTGATCTCAAGTGATCACCTGCCTCAGTCTCCCAAAGTGCTGGGATTACAGGCATGAGTCACAACACCTGGCTCATGATGCTTTAAACTTGAGAAACACAGAAAAGGACAAAGAAAAAAAAAAGTCACCTATTATCTAGTTACCTGTCAATATTTTGGCATATAGCTTTCTGGTCCTTTTTCTGTGCATATATATATATATATATATATATATACTGTATATTGACACATACTTAAAAATATATGTAAACAGAATATTATATTAGTCATGTTTTTATTTAAAATGCCCATAAACAGGCCAGCAATATTTTTCTACAGTATAAAAATAAATTACTTACTTGCTTTTATACATCAAGTAAACAGTGAGGCTGAGATTCAACCCAGTCTTGCTGGGCTCCAAAGCCTTTACTCGTGCTCCCTGCCCCTCTCTTCCTCCTAAAGCAGGAAAAAAAAAATCACATTTTTCCCCCCTCACCCATCAAAATGCATAAATGATAGCAATGACGCTTGCCAGCTGTGCAGCTCTTTGCAGTTCCCAGCATCCACTCACACTGGTCATCCTAGGATCTTCCAAAGTGGTGTACTTCCCTCCTCCCTCACGCAGATGGAGTCTTGCTCTGTTGCCCAGGCTGGAGTGCAGCGGTGTGATCTCAGCTCATTGCAACTTCCACCACCCGAATTCAAGCAATCCTACTGCCTCAGCCTCACGAGTAGCTGGGATTGCAGGCACGTGCTACCATGTCTGGCTAATTTCTGTTCTTTTAGTAGAAATGGGGTTTTGCCATGTTTGTAGAGGGAAGCCCCCATAAGTGCTGAGGAAGGAGCCAGAAGCCTCAGCCTATTTCCATATAAATAATGAAGAAGAAAGTAACTGGAAGTATAACTGTAGTAGTTATTAGTTATTTATAAGAGATCTTAGTTATTCATAGGTGATCCTAATTCTTTTACTAATGCCTCTCAGGTCGGAAGTGTGAACCTAGGGTGACATTGTGAAAAAAATGACTCTAAGGCAAGACGCTTTAAGCCCTTTGTCACGCCCATGCAAGGGCTGCTCGAAGGCATCTCTGCTGTGGGAAAGCCCCCACTGTTTAGCCAGCTAGGGAAGGAGTTGTCCAAGATGGCCAAGACATCTCCTTCCTCCGGGGAGTTAGGAAAAAACTCTGCTCCTCTGAGCTCCTGTGGTAGGCCTGACGGCTGTCAGGTAAACCCACAGACAGCCGTGAGCTTAACTGTCTGTATGTGATGCTGTGCTTTAGTGGTCATGTTCCATGCCCACTCTCAAGTTCTGCTTCCGCACCTGGTTCCTTTTTCCTTAGAAGAGATAATCAGTAACAGTAATATATATCTTAATGTCTTTGTTCTTTCTTAACAAGTATGGAAGAGCGCTGACGCATTATGCTCCTTACCTCATCTATGAGAAAGTCTTGGGCCCCTATCTATATGACACGTGATGTACTTGACCCTATCACTGACAACTCATGCCACGCCCTACCTGCCATGCCCCTAGCTTTGTACTCAATAAAAGTCAGAGTGTACAGACACTTGGGGCCACTGCCGGACTCTGCCCTTTGGTTGGCAGTGGACCCCTGGGCCCAAACTCTCTTTTCTTGGTCTCTGTGTCTTGTGCCTTTTATTTCTACAGTTTTTTGTCTCCACACCAGCAGAGAGGGGCTCACAGGACCCTGTACGGCTGAACTCTACAATGTTGGCCAGGCTGGTCTCCAACTCCTGACCTCGTGATCCACCCGCCTTGGCCTCCCAAAGGGCTGGGATTACAGGTGTGAACCACTGCACCCGGCCAGAGGTGTACTATATTTAATGCAGCACCTTCATCCACAGGGCATTTACATAGCTAATGGTGGTGACAGTCTCTATTTTATAGCATTTCATTAAGAGGTTTATTTTAAATAGTGCTACATAGTTTACCACTGGCCCCTTTGGAAGTTATGTTGCGATATGTCAGTGTATCAATCATTCGATATTTGAATATCCACTCCGCACAAAATTCTGCATCTCAAAACTCTTGGGAGTACAGAGATGTGAATGCTAATTTCTTGCCAGGAAGCACTCTGAAAATCAACTAGGTAGAGAATATAAATATACAGATAGCAATACACAGTTGCATCAGGCAGTCTGTACTCAATGGTGGTAGCCGGGGAAGCAGAGAGCATGATGGGCTTTATAATCAGAAAGACTTCATTGAGAAGTAGGGACTTGGGTGGGTGCAGTGGCTCACGCCTGTAATCCCAGAACTTTGGGAGGCTGAGGCAGGTGGATCACAAGGTCAGAAGTTCGAGACCAGCCTGGCCAACATGATGAAACTCCGACTCTACTAAAAATACAAAAATTAGCTGGGTGTGGTGGTGCATGCCTGTAATCCTAGCTACTTGGAAGGCTGAGGCAGGAGAATCACTTGAATCTGGGAGGCAGAGGTTGCAGTGAGCGAAGATCGCACCATTGCATTCCAGCCTGGGCAAGAAGATCAAAACTCCATATCAAAAAAAAAAAAAAGAGAGAGAAGTAGAGACTTGAGCTCATCCTCCAATGGTGGATAGAATGTATATGGAGCAAGGATTTCTAGCAAGAGATATAATTTTAATAAAGATGCCAGGACAGGAATGCTTTAGATTTGTGTAGTAGAAAGTATAGAGATGAGGTAGCTAGAAGGTGACAAAGACAAACATAGATACTAAGTTTGACCAGTTCAGGCACAATGGCTCACATCTGTAATCTCAGTGCTTTGGAAGGAGGATTACTTGAGGCCAGGAGTTTAAGATCAGCCTGGACAACATAGTGAGACCCAGTCTCTACAAAAAAAAGCCAAGTGCGGAGGTGCATGACTGTAGTCCTAGCTACTCAGGCAGAGGTAGGAGGATTGCTTGAACAATGATCATGTGAATGCATACCACCCTGGGCAACAGAGAAAGTTTCTGTATCCAAAAGAAAAGAAGAAGGAAAGGAGGAGGAGGAAGAAGAAAGAAGAAGAAAAAGAAGAGGAGGAGGAGGAAGAAAGAGAAGGAGGAGGAGGGGAGAGGAGGAGGAAGAAAGAAGGAGAAAGAGAAGAAGAAGGAGTAAGAAAAGAAGAAGAAGAGGAAGTCAGACCCGTGAGTGGTTGTGGAGAATCTCGAGTATATATCCAGAACAAATTTTATTAAATGAAACAGTCAGTTGAGAGCCAGGTTCTAGGTGGGAAATGAGAATGTAGTCTTTCTATAGGTAACTTCCCAGAGCCAACTGATAGGGAAAAGAAGAAATGGGATGGTGACCCTAAAGCGTCAATTAAAGTTACTAACAACATTGGGGAGTGTTGTGCAACAAAGTTGTACATACTTGAAAGCTGAAGAGACAGTGCTAATGGAGAGAGAAAGATGAAAGGAAGACAATAGAGAGAATAGTGAAGCATTTTCCAATGAGATGAAGAGGGCATAGAATCCAGAACACATATGTTGATGGAGAAGTTGGGGGAAGAATTACCTTTGAAAAGGAGGGAAATCACATACTCTGAAACAAGAGGAATGGAGCCTGGCCTAAGTGTAGAGATGGACTGGTTAGAAGCAGAGAGGAGGGTAGATGACGAGTTGTCCTGAGCTAGACACAGGCTTAGTGGGTTCAGGACAGGAGGTGAAGAATAGTTTGGTTTAGAGAATGATGGTGATGTTGCTTATTTAAAGTGAGATCAACTGGTCAGGCATGGTGGCTCACACCTGTAATCCCAGAACTTTGGGAGGCTGATCACTTGAGGTTAGGAGATCGAGACCAGCCTGGCCAACATGGTGAAATCACATGTCTACTAAAAATAGAAAAATTAGCCGTGCGTGGTAGCATGTGCCTGTAGTCCCAGCTACTTGGGAAGCTGAGGCAGGAGAATCACTTGAACTCAGGAGGCAGTTCAACTGATGGCAGTGAGCCGAGATTGTGCCATTGCACTCCAGCCTGGGCAACAGAGCAAGATTCTGTCTCATAAATAAATAAAGTGTAATTGATTGCTCAGAGGACAGAAGAAAAAGAGGCAGAAATCTTGATAAGAGAGCATATGCCTGCAGAAGTGAATTAATATCCAGATCCCCTAAGAGACCATTTTTTACAAGTGAGCTGGGTTTTTTTGTGGTGTAGATAAGCCCCTCCCAGTCACAGAGAAGACAGTGACTCGCCAGCTCTTTGTTTTGCCTTCCTTCATGACATTGAAATTTTCAGGGTCTAGGATTTCCTAGGTTCTCTGGCAGTATCAGCCGGTAGAATTTTCTGTGATGATAGAAATGTTCTGTATTTGCACTTTCCAATATGGTAGCTACTAGCTACATGTGGCTTTTGAGCAGTTGAAATGTGGCTAGTGTGACTGAGGACATGAATTTTTAAGTTTTATTTAATTTTAATTATTTTAAATTTAAATATCCTCAAGTGACTAATGGCAACATTCAATAGAATAGCTCTTGAATGGTCTCTTTCTCCTTAGAGAAGAAGGAGATAAGAACTTCTACAGGAGTGAAGGATGCATGAAGCCACACAGAAAATTTTGCTATTGAGAGGCACTAGCTTTCCCTGTGACTACTCTGGTGAACCCTGAAAAGAGTAAGTTTGTAGTTTCAGAAACTCCACATTCTCTTCTCTTTGCCTTCTTTGTGAGTTTGTTCACAAGGAGACTGCTTTGGAGAATTTTTTTTTCGGGACCAGATTCTGAGTATTCTCTCATCTTAAGGACAGTCATGTTCTTAAACCCACACATCTGGAAAGCAGAATTAGCTCCCAAGGATGCTTGATGAGGAAATGTGGAAACACAGAAGACCATTTTACCAAGGCCAAAGCAGCTTCTGTTCCTCTCTTGCGGTCATAAAGAGGAAGTCTGGAGTCATAGAAATCATCCTGGCTTAGAATCAGAGAGACTTGGATTCAGATTTTGGCCCAGGAACAAGTTATCTAACCATTTTGGCTTTCCCTTTGACATCTGTAAAATGGAAAGAACAATACCTACCTAAAAGGACTGGTCTGGGTGTTATACATAATTAATAACTTCTTTATATTCATTACACATGAATGTATTAACACCAGGTAATATGTTAGATATTGGGGATTAAATTGTGGGCAAAGCAGATAGGAGTCTTGTTCCAAAAAAGCATGTGTTCTAGTATGGGCAGTGTCTTGGTTCATTTTATGTTGCAATAGCAGAATATCTGTGGCTGGGTAATTTATAAAAGAAAGAGGTTCATTTGGTTCACAGTTCTGCAGGCTGGGAAGTTCAAGAGCATGGTGCTGGATTCTGGTGAGGGCTTTCCTGCTGTGTCAGAACAGTAGCAGTTCAAAGGGGGAGTCAAATTAGAAGAGGCCCAACACACAAGGTCTCCTCACTTTATAAACCAGTTGCTCTTGCAGGAATGAATCCAGCCTAATGAGACCAAGAACTCATTATTGTGAGAATAGCACCAAGCCATTTATGAGAGATCTGGCCCCATTACCTAAACGCCTCTCATTAAGCCCCATCTCTTAAAGGTTTTGCCTCCTGACATTGTTACATTAGCAATTACATTTCAACATGAGTTTTGGCAGGGAGAAATCACATTCAAACCATAGCAGGAAGATAAACATTCATCAGATAATCACACATGTATATACTATATTTTTATAATATAATTATATGCTGTGTAAAATTACAGACTGTGATAAATTCAGGAAAGGAAAGGAAAGATGAGTGATTTTCAAAGTATACTTGCATATTTTTTTGATGCTCTGCCTCTCCCTCTTTTTAGAATTAGGTAGCATCTAATTCCTCTCTGATTAGCTTTGAGCCAGTATTAGTGACTCACTTTTGACAAACAGAATATGGCAGAAGTGGTGCTATGTGGCTTCTGAGGTGAATTTATACAGAAGGATATGGCTTTCTTCTGCATGCTCACTTGCGCGCTCTCTCTCTCTCTCTCCCCCTCTCTCTCTCTCTTCCTCTCTCTCTCTCTCTTTCTCTGTCTCAGTCTCTCTCAATGCTTAACTTTGAGATCAAGTCAACAGGTTGTGAGGAAGTCTAGGAAATAAGCGGAGTCCTGTGTAGAGAAGAACAGAAGCTTCTCGACAACAGCCAACAACAATGTTCCAGCCACAGGAGTGAGCTGTCTCGAAGTGGAAACGCCAGTCTCAATCAGACCTTCAGATAATGCATTCCTGGCCAACATCTGCAATCTCATGAGAGACCACAAGCCAGAACCACCTAACCATGCCATTCCCAAAGGCAGAAGCTATGAGAAATAATAAATCATCATTACTGTTTTAAGACATTAAGTTTTACAGAGATTTGTTACCCAGCATCAGACAACTAACACCATAGAAAACCAGGAGATAAAGTCTGAGGGATCAGTAAAGACTTTCTTGATGAAATGACATTTTAAGTTATAACAGGAGAGGAATTAATTAGCTAAAGAGGAGGGAGAAGTATTCTAAGGAGCTATGCCAACACAAACAAGGGCCCTGTGGGCAAATGATAAATTTGAGGAATTAGGAGTTATCTAGTGTGGGAAGAACACAGAATTGGGAGGGAGAGATGTAAGATGCCTGAAAAGGTGTCAGGGGTAGGGGAGGGTTAGACCATTACAGGCTTTTTAGAAAGGACTTTTTTTTTCTAAACATGATAGAACACTCTTGAAGGGTATTCATCAGGTAAGGAGGTATCAAGCCTGACATCTAGGTTTCTGCTGATTTCCCAGAGATGGAAACACTGGAGGAGAACCCAGTTTATGGTGGAAGGAAGATCATGGTTTTGGACAGGTTGCTTGAGACACTTTTGAGTTACCCAGACGGTGGTATCATGTAAGAGATCAGATATATACATCTGGAGTTCCAGAGAGTTATGGATCAAACATATATATGTTTAGAAGACAACAGTGAACAAATAATAATTGAAACCAATGGACTGAATGAGCTTAGCTGTATATATATATGAGCTCAGCTGGATATAAAGTGAAACTAGAATAAAGCCTAAGACCCATAACTACAAAATTTCATGGCTTGCTAGAGGACACCGGGTCAGCTAAGCAAAATGAGAGAGAGCACCCAGTGAAGTAGGAATTAAACGAACAGATTGTCTCAGGGAGGTGTGGTTAATAATGTCAAATATTCCAAGTAAGATTGTAGATGAAAGGCCCACTGAACCAGCTACACTGATTCATGAAGGCTAGTGTGACCATTGTTTGAATGCAATTCTTGATGGGTGCAGAAGCCCAATTGGAGACGCTTGAGAAATGAGTAGGAGGTAAAGAAATAGAAGCAATGAGGTCAGACAGTTCCTCTCAGAAGTTTTGCTATGAAAGGGAAAAGAGAGGACAGTAGCTGGGCATGAGGCTAGAACAACAGGAGGTTATTTTTTGTTGTGTTTAAGATGGGAAAGAGATTTGTTTAAATGCCAATGAAAAGGATCCAGAAGAGTGAAGGTGAAGATCTGGAAGAGAGAGGAATAATGTGTACAGAAAGAACTATGAAAATATGAGAGGGGATGGGACTCACAACCAAGTGAAGCCCTTGGTGCATGGGAGGTATGTGAGACCCCATCTCTATTTAAACACACACACACACACACACACACACACAAACCACATGAAATCGGCCAGGTGTGGTGCATGCCTGTAGTCACAGCTAATCAGGAGGGTAAGCTGGGAGGCTCGCTTGAGCCTGGGAGGTGGAGGCTGTAGTGAGCCAAGATGGTGCCACTGCACTTCATCCTGGTTGACAGAGTAAGACCCTGTCTCTCCAACAAAATTTTGAAATAGTAATACAATAGTAGACAAGAGTGCTTAAAATAAATACATAGCTTCATGAATCATAGTGCACATTCATGATGCAACCAGGCAAAAATAAACATTGCCAGCAGTCCAGAAGCCCCTTCCTTTGTTTTTCTTCTTCATCACAACCCTCTCCCTCCAGTGATAACCACTAACCCAAATTTGCTGGTCATTCTTTTTGTTCTTCTATTGAGCTTTTTTCTTCTTTCTAAACATGTATCTCTAAACAATGCTGCTAAATTTTCCTTGTTTTTGAACTTTATATAAAAACAATTATACTATATGGATTCTTTTATTTCATATTCCTTTTACTCAGTATATTTTAAGGATTCACCCATGTTGTTGCATGTAGCTGTTGTTCATTTTCATCCCTGTATAGTATTCCATTGTATGATTATATCAGAATTCATTTATCCTTGTCATATATCTAATTCATTTATAATTACACTAGTAATTATTACACTAGCGCTACAAAGGATTATTACATTAGGACATTGTGGTTGTTTCTCATTTGGGATTATTACAAAAATGTCCAAAGAATACTCTTGTACATGTGTCCTGGAGCACATGTGTCTGAGTTTCTCTTTGGTGTATTATTAAGAGTGGAACTTCTGGGTCACATAGTGAGTGGTTGTACTAATTTATACTCCCATAGGAAAAGACGCTCAATCTAATTAGAAATGAGGTGACTTGCATCATCATTATTAATACATCTCTCCTTGTCTTCCAAAGCAATATCTTCTGGACCCAGGTACATCTTTAGAGTAAATTCTAACGCATTATCTCTGGCTCTCCTTTCTAGCTTCAGGGTGACTCAGAGTTTGTCTCAGCATGATTTGTTACCACTAAGTGGACCACTGTTTCAGCTTCTTCCTTGCTAAGAGTTAGGGGGGAAACAAATTCTTTTTTTTTTTTTAATCATTAGTGATATATATGATTATTACATCTCCAAGTGGGTCACCCCTGTGGATGTTGATCTTCTGTCTTCAGTCTAGTGGGCAGCTCAGGGGGAGGTTAAGAGCATGAAATCTGGAGCTGGACTGCCCAAGTCTGAATCTTTGCTTTGCACTTACTAAATATGTGAACCTGATCGAGTTATTTCATCTCTCCAGCACTCAGCTTGTTTGTGTATAAAATGACACTAATAATAGTACCTACTTCATAGGGTGGCTGTGGGGATCAAATGAGGCAATACATGGAAAGTACTTAGATCAGTGCCTGGAATTCTACTGCTTTGATTTATATTCATTTCAGCTTTGGTGACAGTAGAGGTCAGGGGTTATGAATACAGGTTATAAACATGCATCAGAAGGAATTCAGGTTCTGACTCTACTCTTCTGGCTATGTGACCATGGACAAGTCATATAACCTCCCTAATATCTTGGTGTTTCCCTTGGGTAAACTGGGGGTACTAATTACTACCTTACACAGGTACTGTGAGGACTAATTGGAATGGCAAATGCAAAACACCAGGTGCTGAGTATGCATGCATTATATGGCATCTGCTGTCATCTTAGCAGGTTGCAGTTAATGTTCCTGCCCTCAGATGCTGGGGCCCTAAATTCATGCACTGGTCCTATGCATTGATCAATTGTGGCTGCGGAGAGTGAAAAGATTTAGAACAGAGTGGAGAGATGATAATGAGAGCCACTTCCCATTTGTGTGTATGTCCTGGGCAGGGTATACTTAGCTGCATGAGACTCAGACCACTTTTTAGGGGCTCAGATAGGTAGGCATCTCTAGTAACACACATATGCTGGTAACTAACAGAGTACAAGAAGCATATCTGGGGCAAGGAGCGTCAAGGGTCCTAGAGAGGAAATGTTTAGTTTAGCAGTCTTCCTGGAGGAAGAGGTTTCTAAGGTGAGTCTCAAAAAATATGCACATAGAAGTTGGAGAAAATACCTGTCAGGAAGTCACATCATGTCATAAAGAACTCTGAATCTCCGGCCAAAGAATATTTCCTTAATTCAGTATGGAATGGGGAGATATTGTATTGCAAAGTGGCTATAAGACAGGAACTAGTCTGAAAGGTGCCCAGGCATAGTGGGCCAACAAATAGTGGTTTAGAAACCCTACTAACTGTCTGGTTGGCACTGCCATTGAAATTTACCTGGTGATTTTAGAAGATGATATTTGGAGAGAGATACGTCCAGTGCAGTTTTAATACCAAATTAATTATGTGTTTTCTAACACATTCCCAAAACCAGTGCCAATGTGGTTGGGTTCATTATTGTGAACCTCATTATATTTCCTTATCATTGCCTATGAATTAGAAATAAAATGCACTTGTACTTGACTGTGGTGGTACCTACACAAGTCAGGAAATTGCATAGACCTAAATACAGGCACCTATGAATATGTATAAGACTGGGGAAATCTGAGTAAGATTGGTGGATTGTATTAATGTCAATATCCCAATTGTGATACTGTATGAGAGTTTTGGAAGACATTACCAGTGAGGAGAATTGGGCAAAGTGAACACACGATTTATTATTATGATTTTTTTTTACAACTGCCTGTTACTCCAATTACTTCAACAAGAATTGAAATTAAAAATGTATTAACGAGACTGGGTGCAATGGCTCACTTCTATAATCCCAGCAATTCAGGAAGCCGAGGCAGGAGGATAGCTTGAGCCCAGAAGTCTGAGACCAGCCTGGGCAGCATGGTGAACCTCCATCTTTACAAAAAAATTTTAAAAATTAGCTAGGAGTGGTGGTGCGTGCCTGTAGTCCCTGCTACTTGGGAGGCTGAGATGGGAGGATGGCTTGAGTCTAGGCAGTCGAGGCTGGAGTGAGCCCAGAACGCACCGCTGCACTCCAGTCAGGGTGGCAGAGCACCATCCTGTCTTCAAAAATAAATAAATAATAAAAATAAAGAAAAAAGAAAAAGAAGGAAAACAACGTATTAGTAAAAGTTATGTTTTGTAGAAATGTGTTGCAGTAAGTCACAGTCCACTCTCCTCAGTTACCCATATATAGGGATATAGAGATTCTGTGGGGACAAAATAAGTTGTTATTTAATCCTGAGGCCTCAACTGAAAAAGAGGGCCAAATGCCTAGAAGGAATGAGGTCCACTGTACAGGAATTGCATTGCAGCTTCTTGTGAAATAATTATAATAATCACCCGAAACTTTAGACGGTTCTGTCCTCAGTGGGTCAATTTTACCTGTTTTCTGATTTACCGACTGGGTCTACTATGTCACTTTTGCGTCACTACCTCCAATGGCAGAGTTAAAATTATTCCTTTATTATTTGAAATGAAGTTTCTCAATAAAGGGCGAACTTTAGACGTTTCTGTCCTCAATGGGTCAATTTTACTTGTTTTCTGATTTACTGACTGGGTCTACTATGTCATTTTTGCGTCACTACCTCCAATGGCACGGTTAAAATTATTCCTTTATTATTTGAAGTGACGTTTCTCAATAAAGAAAGTCGCCGGATGCAGCGTTGTAAAGCTTAGGAAGTTACTTTTGAAAAGTACAACCGGCAGGGATGAGTGAACTTAGTTTCTGAAGTGACTTGGAGAAGACCGTGCTAGAGTTTATTATGAACTCTGTAATTATCCTTCTCTGCTACGCTAAAGGTTTTCCTCTCCCAACAGTAAGGCAGATTTCGATTTGAGTGAGAGCCGGCAACTTTTATAAAAGTGAAAGGGAAGAGGGGAAGAATGGCAGGCTGGGAATCTGCCCTGGAGACGCGTCCGCTGCGCTCGAGAGCAAGAATCTGAATCACCAGAAAGGAAACTTCTCTTCCCCACGCCTGCAGACTTCCGCGAGTCCAGGAGCACTCAACGCAGCCGCCCGCGTCCCAATGTCCCAAATTAGGGAAACTGAGGCACCGCAGGCGCGCCGGGCGCAACCGTGACCTCGGCGCCCGCCTCCTGGAAGGAACCCAGGTTTTCAGACTTCTTCGCGCGAGCGCACGGACTTCCCAGCCGCGCTGCTCCCGTCCGCCCCGCCCCACCCCGGCTCGGGACAAAGCCCGGAGCCCGCGTCGGGAGACGGAGGGCGGCTCCCGCGCGCGCCGTGCTCCCCCGTGGGCGCGAGACTCCGCCCGCTGCCAAGAGCCCGCGCCCCAACGACGAAGCGGCCGCGCCGAGCCCGCCCCGATTCCCCATGACGTCACCGGCGGCGGCAGGCCCCGCCTCCGGCCCCGGGCGGCAGGCCGCATGACGTCACCGAGGCCCCACCCCTCCGGAGCGAGTTCGGTCCTGGCGTTCATTTCATTCCTGTCCTCATTCCGAACATTCTTAGCATCGCTCGCGCCGCACCGCGCCGCCCGAGCCGAGCCGAGCCTCTGCTGCCGCCGTCGCGGCCCCGCCGCCCGCCGCGGGCGCCTACCAAGCACTTTGCAGACTCGCTTCCACCCTGCGGGCCATTCCGCGCGGCGGGGCCCGGGCCCGGGGCGGCCGCGTCCAGGGACAGGCCATGCAGTGACGCCCCCCCACCCCTCCACCTTTGCCCGGAGCGCGGGCAACAGCCCAGCGCGCCCAGCCGGCCCCGGGGCAGGAGCGGTGCTAGGCAGGGGTGGGGTGGCCGGGCCCGGGGACCGGGAGCCGGGGAGGGAGCCGGGCACCGAGCAGAGGGCGGGGGAAGCGGCGCTGAAGTTTGCCTTGGACTCGCCGGGCGTTGCGGCGGCTCCCTGGGCCGAGGTAAGTTGGCGCGCGGGGCGGATGCCGGGGTGCGGGGGGCGCACGGAGCCGCGGGCGGCGGGGGGCCGGCGGCGCGTCCCGCTCGGGCGGCTCTTTGCGGGCTCTGCTTTGTGTGCGGCGGCGGGCGGGCACGCGGAGGGCCTCGGCCGGGCCCCCGCACCCGCCTCCCCGCGCCCCCTGCGAGGTGAGCGGCCGGGCGCCGCCGTGCGACTTGCCAGGACGCCAAGTTGGGCCGCGCGTTGGGAGCCCGCGCGGCAACAGGCGGCCCCCGGCGGCCGCCCTGGAGGCGCCCGGCCGACTACGCCGCGCCCCCCGCGCGCCCCCTCTCCCGCCGCCTGCACGCGCGCACACGAACACACCCTCGGGCGCCTTGCACGGGGTGCGCGGTGGAGCCAGAAGTTCGGAATGAACGCGGGCGGGCAGAGCCGCCGCCTCGGAGCCCGGAGCCGGCCCGGACCCTCCCTAGTTTCGCCGCCGCCTCCCGGCGCCAGGGACCCCCGAGGCGGGCCCAGGTCTGCGCCAACTTGTGCCGCTGGCGGGGGGTTCGCTCCTTCGTCCCAAAGATGAAAAATGGCACGGTCGTCTTTGCAGCTTCTCCAGGACTGTTGCTGCCGCCGCCGCCGCCGCTTCATTGCACATTCAAGTGGAAAATTTTCAGGAGTCAGCAGAAACATTGTGTCCAAAAAAGACTGAGTCGCAGTTACCACCAAACCCAGGAGGAGACTCTCCCTGGAAAACTTCCCTTCCCTTTCGGTAGGAAATACTGGGGGATTTGTTTATTGGAAGAGAAATGATCCCCAGGAGGGGAGAAAATCTGGGTACATTTCTAGTCTTTGTTCGTAACAGCAACACTTGTTTTCAAAAGTCCAGAAGGCTGCTTTAAAGAAAGTTCAACTTCTATGACTTTTCTTTTTTTTTTGAAAAATAACGTTTGTATTAAAAAAAATCAAAGCAATATTTTTAATGAGTCGAAAACAATGAGGGCTCACACCTCCTTTATCTTCTCATGAAAGTAAATGAAATCCAGATCAGAATTTTGTTTGCTTTTAAATTCTCTATTTTAAAAAAGATTTATTTAAAGTTGGATAGTGTCACTGTATAAAAATATTTATGAAACAATGAAATACCAGCCACCAGCGTTTCTCAGGTGGCTTGTTAACTTCTTAGAAGCAAGTGGCTTCCTGTGATTTGCAGAAATGAAAATTGACCTCAGTGAGCCCTGGAAACTTAGAGACAGATGATGTTCCAGGAGCAGGGAATGAAAAAAGGCCATGTTTAAAAACAGTACCTTGGAAGGAGCCCAGGTCTTGGGACAGAAAGGTCTGTTAAGCCTGCCACATTTCAAAATAGTAAAAAGAAGTCTTAAAAACACTACACGTATTGCAAAGGAGTAGAACACTGTCAGTTCACAACAACCACAGGTTTCTTTCTCCCCACCTGCCACCTTCATTGTTTTTGGAAGTTCAGGTGGTCTGATGGCTTGGGGTGCGCTGGGTGCCTGCAGTGGTTACCTGAGTAGACACATTCCTCCCTTCGGGGAGATGTGATCCACTGTGTTGTCATAGCCAGGAGTGGGCTCCTTTCTCTGCTTCTCTGAGGCACCGATTGGGGAACAGTGTTGAGGCTATGCCCGGTGCTTCACCCTTTCCCAGTTCGGTTTGTGCTCCCCTTCTGTAAACAGCAGGGTCTTTGGGCCCAAGCATATCTCAGTGTTTATAAGGGCCAGACTTAAATCCAACTTACTTACGAATCTTTTCCTCTTTAGAAGGAAATAGTAGAACTAATTACAAAGTGACTCAGGAAAGACAAATGGATTCGTTGAATCTCTGTCAGGAGTAAGGTTTTGAATTGTTGAATATTTCTTGGGGAAAGGCTTATTTTTCTAATCTCACTGTTTCCATAAATGGTCGCAGATATTTTTGTTTATTGTTTCTTTGTATGTGCAGCTCTGTGTTGAACTCTCAGGTTTCAGGTTTTAAACAGTTACCAATTCTTTTATTTATTGTTGGTATAAAAAATGAACTGATAAGCTATATCCATTATGGGTTCTTGCTGATGGTATCAAAGTGCTAATGTAGACTTTTATTTTTACTTTAATGGTAAATATTATTTGATCTGCAGTTTTAGGGGAATATTAGAACTTTTTTTTATTTTTAAACAAGTCTGAAACAAAACCAGTATAACACATTGCCTTGACAATGGGAGTAAAGAAAATTATAGGAAAGAATCTTTGTGTAAATTCCTCCTCTGTGTGATCCTTTATAAAGTAATGAACTCCAGGGAACATGCCTGAGAGAGATTATTGGAGGGTTGGAGGGTTTTTTTCTTTTCTTTTCCCAAAACAAAAACCAGGACTCACCATGACATATACTTAATGAAATTTAATTTAAAGGGAGAGGACATCCCAATTTAGTTTGAGCCAGACTGATAGGAATTTCTCACTGAGAGGCTTTTCCTTGCCTTGTGGTACAATGTGTGCCCAGGCCCCAGCAGCAAACTAATTACACATAAGGGCTGGTTTGGGAGGGCAGCCTGGGGGGAGTGGGCTTCTTCCTCCCCTTCCCATTTCCTCTTTCCCCCCACTTACTTTATACAGCAGGAATTATATATTGGTATATTCACTTGGGAGACTGGAGTCCCCTTTTATTTAGAAAAAGAACAAATAGGTCATAAGGAAAAAAATGTTCGAGTTTTTTTTCCCTGCTTAAGCTCCAGCAATTTATAAGCAATTTTGTGTTTTGTTGGCTCTCACAATACAGAGCAGCAATTCTGAGGGCATTTCTTAACGGGAACATTTGGGAAGAATATACTTGTATCATCGGTGTTTAGATCATATTTGTCATTACGTTTTCAGCAGAAAAGTATGTAACGTGAGCAGTTTAAAGCATGTAGATCCCAAATGTTAGATAGACATTTGAAGAAATGAGCTGTGCCATTTACAATATTTTAAGGTTGGTTGCTTCAGAAATGGATTGATCTTTCATACATGGTGGTCATACAAGAGACTGGGCATTTGGGGATTACTATTCTCTCTAATCTCGTATGTTATGTGTTAATTGTAAGCATAATTATGCTGTCTACAAATGAAAATTGTGGTGTCTTATTATTCAAAAGGTTGGTGCAAATAACTGTGTGTATGATGTGGTGGACCTAAAAATGACTGTATTACATACAAACAGTAGGTGGATAATACTTTTAAGCTCTGTTTTAGGCACTTTTTCTTGTGCCTAGTAAGGAGACTGTGAAAGGGAAAATTAAATAAATATGAAAGCCATGTTTAGAGGTTGAATCTGTTTAGTGATAAAACTTTAGGATCTGTGTTCTCCAAAGATTGAAAAATGTGGCCAAAACAAGTGTCCAGATTTCTCTGTAGAACTGCAAGAAAATCCAAGCAAACCTTTTTGTTGTTCAGTGCGAGCATTACAGCTTCCCCTTTGAAGTTCGGTGACTGGAACTGCAAACTGCTAATGTCCAACTTCTGAACCCAGGCAGAAATGTATATTGTAAGTTTATTCCCCTTGGACAAACCTGTGCTGTGCTTCTGGGCTACTTGGGGACTGATTGATGGCTGGCACAATCTTTTATAGCTTCATGGTGCTTTTTCTTATTTTATAATAAGGCATAGATATCCTTGTGGTATTAATATTTAAGTTGCATCTAGAGTTGAGTGTTTGAACCACATCAGTGATATATTTTCTTTCATATTCATAAAAGTGATAAGATCAGGTAATTCAAGTCTGTCCTAAGTACTTCATATTTCAGGATGGAGCTTCTTGACAGACACCTTATTTAGACCTTGTTTTACTGCAATTACTCTGTACATCTGAAATCAGGGAAGTTCTGGGGCTTCCCTCTTGGGATAGTTTTGTGGAATGCTAGTAGATTTGGATCTATATTTGGAATGTTTTTCTGTGTGTTTTTATTTTGTTTTGTTTCAAAGCTGTGAACTCTTGAGTGTCCTCAGTCTGTAAGAGTCTCATTATAAGCTTTGTGAATATTTGAATTTGGAATAGAAATGTGACCCTTTTTTCAAATACATACCAGTTTTGTAGTAGTACAGAATAGGATAATTTTGAAATATGTATTTTATTTTAGTCAAAGCAAAAATGGGATGCCCTGATGGGTGGGTTTTTCAGGATTATGTTTCTTACAAGGGTAGGTTACTCTTAGCTTTTAAATTCTCTTTTGGTCCACTGACTTTTTGCATAGTTGAGAGGATTCTCGAAAAAAATAGTTTCCAATAGTCTGGGAGTCTTGGCTAACTGTGAAACTCACTGGTTTCTTTTCTGATTGGATAATGGTGGTAGTGGTGGTGGGGAGTAGGGGTTGGGTTCTTGTAAAAAGCTGCGTTTTTTCTACCTTTGTGGCAGGTCAAGGGAAGGCTGTGTTGTACTCGCTGCACTCACCCTGCTCCCCACCCTTGTTTGAAATTGGTCTTTACTATCCTGATGCAATGCTTTCTACCCTTTTTCATGATTCACATTTGTTTTGAAGCCTCTGTCCTAGGATTTCATTAACAGTTTTAATTTGAAGGCATGGTACCCTGGAAAATAGGTTTAAAAGAAAAAGCTGGCTTATTGATGAGCAAGTTAAGCATCCGTCATCTCTAGTGGGGAACTCTGGTTGCTTTTAGGCATCTGACAGGTTTAGATGTATGTGTAAAAGTAACTGAAACACTCTTGACTGGGAATATACAACACTGTTGTTCTTACTGATACATAAACTGAAAAACTGCCGCTAATGGTGGGAAATGTTAATTATGTGAGAACATATTGAACTTATATTCTCTGGCATGAACTTTTCTTTAAAAAAAATGCATCAAATGTGCTTTTTTTTTTTTTTTAAATAGGCACAGCTTTCTAATTATCATAATTCAGTTCAGCTCTGCTCTTGGATGGTGTTCAAGTGCAATCTCAATTTAACTTGAAAGGGGATTTTTTTTTTTTTAAAGTTGGAATGTTTAAGAAAATTTGAAAAGTTCATCCAAGAATGTTGTCTGCTTAGATGTGAGTAAATCTAGGGGAATGAAATGAGTGCCTTTCTGTAACAGTTCAATAGATCTGAATATTAAGAAAGAGACTTTTTTTTTTTTTGCTTTGCCCTATATCTAGGTACTTTTGTATAACCTGATGCTACACACTGCTGAGTTCTCTTTGAAAACTAGTGCTTTTCTAATATATAGCAAACTAAATAAATGAATATTTTATTACCATTTGCAAAGATAGGAAAGTCTTTTAAGAGAGTAGAAAGAAATACAGAATTGTTACGAATTTGACGGAGATCACTGTTAAGTCTTTTATACCAACCAAACCTTTAGAAGGTAATTGCTTTATCTGGTCTTTCTTTACTCTGTGACTTGATGGCATTTTGTGAAGGGAGTCACCTTTGACAGAGTTCATCTCAGTGTCTGTATCCCTTAATTATTCTCTGACTTTAATAGCTTTTCAAAGAAAAAAAAACTAAAGTCCAAGCGCTGAATCCTGCGGGAATCGATTTTAATTGTAAGAAAGAACAACTTAGATGGGCCTTCTGACTTGTTGTCCAGTCTGACTCTTCTGCTGAAATGCAGAGAGCCTGCGGAAACCAAATGACTTCATTTGCTCTGGCACTTAAGAACCGAATTCACTTCCGTGGTGGTGAAATAAAAGGAGCCAAGTGTTTTAAATAGCCACTCCCCGAGGCCCGCCCGCCCGAGCCTGTTGAGAAAAGCGCATTGTCTGCTTGCAGCTCTAGCTGGGAGCCAGCCTGCCTGCCTCGCCCTCCCCCACCAGGCAGCTCCATTTCTGAAGTTGACATCTGGTTTTCTCTCTGTTCACCTGATCTGTCCCCATACACGCGCTCACATGCGGCATGCATGCATGCATTCTGCAGGTAACAGGGATTTGTGACATTAAGTATGTGTGTGTTTCAAATCCCTACTGGGATAGGGGAGGCACAGAGTTAATGGCACAAAATAAAATGTAAACACAGTAGCTGCCCCACATGCCGCCGCTGCTGGGTTTCTGTCCAATGGTGCTTTCTGGGTAGGCGTGCCTATTGTTATGGCAGCAACAGGCAGCAGAACTTGGGGCACCATATGGCGGATGTGGGCCTCAGATAAGCTGTCTGGTAATTTAGCTTATCAATAGCATTTTGATATGCTTCATTTTCAGATCACCCATTACTGTGGCTGGGGGTGTCTTGGGGGCTAACTGATTCTGAAACCATTGTGAGCGGATGCTTCCTTTGGTGGAATCTCTTTCAATCCTTTTTCCCTGGCTGCCTTTTCATCTCAAAGCCTTTGAGAGACAATGCTGGTTAGAGTTAGAAAGAGCTCCATTAGCAGAAGGAACCATCAGCCCCATCTTGAAATCCGCGCACTTAGAAGACCTTGTCGTGTATTGTCATTGAGAGAAAACCAGAAAACAGTTACTTAGTAGCATTTCATATTATCTGAGCCAAGAAATTCTCTTAATTCAGAGTTGCTTTTGCTTTAAATATTGAAGAGGTAAGTTTGATACTGTTTTTTAATTTTGATGAAAGATTTCTAGTTTTGTTATGCATTCAGAATACCTCTGTAATTTCCTTTCACCTTTAGATTTTACCTTAGCTGTAAAGTGCAAAAATTATTACCATTTATATAACTTGAAATCAAGGAATGTGCCATTTGTAATTCATAGACAAGAAGCAGCTTCCTTCGTGCCTAGAAATTGTGAAAGTGGAAAATGCTTCCAGAACACCACTCAAGTGTCCAGTGAAGCTGAAGCAAAACTAAAATCTCCCCTACTGATGAATTGGCAGGGGAACTCTTGCCTCAGCTGGAGCCAGCTCAGGGATTCTGCACTTAGTAGGTGGCTCAGTGGAAGTGTGATGGTATGCATGACCATGTGCTCACCACCCCATCACCCTCATTCAGCAAATACTTGTGTCCCTGAGGCTGTCTGCCTGTCTCCTGTCTTCCCCTGCCTGCATGTTCTCACTCACCTTTCCAGGCCTTGCACATTTTCTTAGATTTTGCCTTTTGGGTTTGTAATTCAGGGCACCTGGATCCATTTACGTGGCTAATTCAGGATGATTCTGACTAGAACGCAGGTCAGCCTCTTTTTGTTCCTGCTTCAGGGAAGCTTCTGCCACATCAGTGGTTCCCACCTTGGCATGTGCACTGCAGCCTCTATGGAGCTTTTACAGCCTGGGCACCACCTGTGGAGGCTTAGGTGGTTGTGGTAGGTGTGGTGTGTCTGTATTTCTGAAAGGCCCCATCATAGCATCTGCTTCTGGCTAGGAACCATTGCTCTAGGTATTCTAATTTTTATCTGCAGATAGAATCAGGTTAAATTTGGCCGTTTCTTCTAACTCTGAATGTGATTTTTCTCCCTCTATATTTGTGAGGCGCAGTGTACCTAGGAACACAGGCTGAATCTACGGAATTCACTAAGATGTTCTTCATTGGTTTTAAAGATAAGCCTGCACAAAACTGAGGTATCACCATTTTATTCAGGGGAAGCAATAAAGTGAACCAGAACCACCTTCTCTGTGCTTGGCATTCATCTGCTACTCACCCCTTGGGAGTGTAGTTGTTTCCAGATGTGATTGTAGAGGTGTGCGTCATGCCGTCTGGTGAGGGGCTTGAGAATGGACTTCTGTCTGACTGCTTGCAGAGGTTTTGCTTTCTGAGTGGCAGGGATGCTCCTAGAGCTCCTTGGGTGGTATGCCTGGTGTTGGAAAATGAGGGGATAAGAAGGATGATCCCGATGGCTTTCTGGAGATGAACTGTGGGTAAACCACCATGCTTTTCATTCTTTCCTTCCTTTTCTCTTTCCTTGACCTTGGGCACTTTGGAATCCAGATACTCCTGGTTTTCATGGAGCTGCTACCTGTCACTGAACATTTAAACATTTATGGGTGCTACTGTGTGCCATGGATTTAGTGATTAGGAAAGGTGGCCAATGAACAGTGATCGGTAAAATTCCCCTGCTCAGCAAAGTTTAGCAAGGAAAACAGGCATGTACAGAGGTCATTGCAATCCAGTAGGGAAGTTGTATGTATGGTATTTTGTGAATTCCAAGGAGCACATTTTTAACGTACTTGAACATTTTTGAAATTGGGATGTGTTTGACAATCATGGCTGGCCAGGTGGTGGTCATGACTCTTGATGTTGCATACACTCACCAAAGCCTGTAGAGCGAATGCAGTGGAGAGGAAGAAAATCCCGCAGTCAGTAGTGAGCATTCTTAAGAATACCCTTGTTGTTAAAGAGGGTGATACTGTATGGACACTGGTCACTCTGAGAAGTTACTCTAGTTATATGTTACCCAATTTATTTAGCTTGTGTTTTCCTTTTTATGTATGCACAAGATTGATAAAGGGTAAAAAGTTGTTTGTTTGTTTGTTTTTTTCCCCCCCTGATAGAGAGTTTCTCTCTTGTTGCCCAGGCTGGAGTACTATGGCGTGATCTCAGCTCACGGCAACCTCCGCCTCCTGGGTTCAAGCGATTCTGCTGCCTCAGCCTCCCAAGTTGCTGGGGTTACAGGCATGTGCCACCACACCTGGCTAAGATTTATATTTTTAGTAGAGATGGCGTTTCTCCATGTTGGTCAGGCTGGTCTTGAACTCCTGACCTCAGGTGATGCAGCCGCTGTGGCCTCCCAAAGTGTTGGGATTACAGGCGTGAGCCACCATGCCCTGCTAAAAAGTTTCAATATGTATAAAATAGTATTTCTAAGTGATAAGCATTGTAACATCATTTGTTTCACAATAGTAAGTCTGAAATAAAATCCTGCTGCATGGTACCATCAGTGGTGTCTTAGGGTTACAGAAATGTTGAAACAACATATTTGCATCTCTAGTCCTAAGGATCTGGGAGTTGCACGTTATTGATGGTGGTTGCCTTGAGGGTTGCATTGAGGGAGTCGGGTTTCTTACATGTTTATATATTTTTAGAAGTATGGATTTCCTTAGGTAACATCAGAATAAAGGGGAAACAAACTCAATGGGGTAAGGGCCCATGATACATCCGAAGAGCTGTGTTACCCTGTGTTAGGAACCAATGAGGGCTTTGCAGAGGAAGGGATGTTGGAGTTGGGCTTTGAAGGAACGGGGATTTTTTCCAGATGTCATTTTGGGGGGTGAGTTGGGACTAGGTGGTTAGAAAATAAGCAAACGCTGTGAAATACTCTCCTGGCTAGTGAACTTAACCTTCACATGTTGATAAGGTTTGTTGCCAGTAAGGGGCCACTACAGATTTGAAACTTGGCTATGAAGAATTGAACAGAGTAAGAGGGAGTGGGGAACTGATTGACATACACACTGGGCTGTTTCCTGATTTTGGTTTGGATGAAGGAGACAGAATAATCTGGGTTCAAAACACAGATTTGGAGTTGGACACACCTTGGCTAAGCTACTTGCTAGTGTGGCATTGGACCAATTTTACTTGTTCTCTGCAAGCCTCAGTGCCCCCGTCTATAAATTTCAATTGTATGCCTACCATATACCCGCACATGGTATGGTAAATGCTCAGTAAATAGCAACTTCAAATGTTATGTTGCATAACAGATCTTTAAGGATTTTCTGCCAAGTCACCCTGGACAGTGACCCTTGAGGAACACCCAAGGCTGAGGCATTTGCTTAAAAGAGCCAGATTCCTGGTCTCAGGCAAACAGATTGAAATCTAGGAGAGGCTGAGGCAAGCCTATAAAGTCCTTGACCATTAATCGCTTTGAACCACACTTCCCTTATTCATAAAGTGGAGGAAATCCATCAGTAAATACATAATATTTGAGGTCATTTGCTACCCAGTACGAATTAAATGGAAGTGCTTCAAAAACTGGATGGCATGGTGCAACTTCATTTGTCTAAAAGAAAAACTTCCTTAGGTTCCTGCTTGAAAGTCATACTCCCTGGTCTGGCGTGGTGGCTCACGCCTGTAATCCCAGCACTTTGGGAGGCCAAGGTGGGTGGATCACGAGGTCAGGAGATCAAGACCAGCTTGGCCAAGATGGTGAAACCCTGTCTCCACTAAAAATACAAAAATTATCTGGGCCTGGTGGTGGGTGCCTGTAATCCCAACTACTTGAGAGGCTGAAGTAGAGAATTGCCTGAAATATGGGAGGTGGAGGTTGCAGTGAGCTGAGCGCCACTGCACTTCAGGCTGGGCGACTGAGTGAGACTCTGTCTCAAAAAAAAAAAGGAAGTCATACTCCTAACACTGGGTTAAGTTGTAAAAGTTCTTTTGTAAATGGTTGAATGGAACTCATCTTTTCATAGCAAAACAATGCTTAGGGCATTCTGGTAAAACCATTGCATAATCCCCCCTGGGGTGCTGAGGGCATCCGGCTTCAGGTGCGGAGAAGAAAGGTACTTTTGCTGCCCTTATTGCACCTCTTAATACCTGCTTAGGGCTAGCTGCTTAACTTCTTTGTGTCCAGTTTCCCCATCTGGAAAATGGGGATGATGTTATCTCTAGCTGGAAGAGTTGGAGTAAAGTTTAGATTAGGTAAGTGCTAGCTCGTGGGCTAGAGCTGCAGGTCCGGCTGCTGTTAAAACCCAGGCCATTCTGTTTCTCCCGGTACTTCGAGCTCCAGAGTTAAATCTTTGCCCCTTTCCTAGGATTCGCTTCCTCTGGGCCTTAAATATGACTCAGAACAGTAATTCACACTCCTATAAATGAATGATTGTCCATCGGTTTAGTCAGTGTATTTGCATATTTAAGAGGATGTGGGTGAACTCCAGTTCAGTGTCCAATTCCTGTGCAGTGTTGAACTCCAGTTCAGTGTCTAAGTCCAGGTACTTCCTGGATAGATGAGCTGAGTTCCTTCTGGAAGCTGGCGATAGAACCTTGTGTTTTCAAAGTTAGCTTCCTTAAGCTGGCCCAGCTCTGCTCACATTCCCAGCTACACTTCAGGGTGTGTCAGTGTCCCTGTGTTTTTAGATCTGGGCCACTCCCGGTCACTGGTCTGAGCAGTTAAGATTGCTTTGTGTGAGCCTGGGCCAGGGACCACCTGCATTTTATTGACATCTTTTCCTGTTGTCTCTCAAGCAGTGTATATAGAAGTGTGTGTTAATTAATCCGGTTTCCCAGTCTTTAAAAAAAATTAAGAATTGTTGAGGGAGGAGAGTAGTTTGGTTGGGGAGAGAGATTTAGAGGCAGGCAGGCTGACAGTGGATGAGGGGGAAAAGATAGACTTAAAAGCACTTATTCACAAACCTGGGAGTCTGCTACAAGTACTGAATGACATATTTAAAAGGGCGAATTTTGTGGAATGTGAATCATACCTCATAAAGAAATAAAACTCTGGATCTGATCACCACAGTCATGCCCACCACGGTATCCTCAGCACTCTGGCTGTCCTGTTTTTCGGTCGTCGAGTGATTAAAAACTGATAATCAGACCTAATAAGAGTTGACGTTTCTACTAGTTTGTTAAGGGAGAAGTCAGGAAAAAACATATAGTTCCTTTTAAAGATTAAACAGTAGTAGTATTTAAAAGGGAAGATTTTTTACCTTAGAATGTTTCAATAGTGTGGAATGCTGTGCTCCCTAATGATAAATGCTCACCATGTTAACCCATCCTTATGGATCATACTTTTAAACAATCCAGGAACTAAGTCATAAAGGATAATGTGGGAGATAATGAGGAGGAGACTCCTGAAGGCAGGGTGGCCACAAATCAGTCGCTAAATCTGTTTTGCAGATTGACTTAAGAAGGGGGAAAAATGGACTCAGAGTCAGGTTAATGTGTACCTCAAGTTTCAGGTTCTGCTCTGGCTGGGTTTTTTCTTAGTTTTCACTTGATCTTCCTTGTTCCTGTGTCCCTTCACCAGATCCTGGCTGCCGTCCTCATGGTTACTGTTCGTGGCAGTTTTCCTCATTTGTGTTTTCTGCAGGGCAGCCTTTATGGTTCCCCATGGCTGTGTATTTGTTTGCCTGGTATAGTCCTGGTTTATGTTGCTTGTCTTGGCATAATCCTTTCCCCTCTTTTACTTACAAAATGTCTCAGTTTGGATGATAAATTATACGGCTATTGTACTAATAGGAAACTGCCAGGGAAACTGGGAGACTAGACTTTAAGCAGAATGGAGATCCCGGGGAAGGAGGGCTTTGTGGTGTCTGGGTATTGAGCTCATAACTATTACTTTTGAAGGATTGTCCCAGGCCATTTCTGAGGCCAGAGCTACAATAGAGAGGAATTTCAGGAAACAACTTTCGCTTCAGACCTGTGCTACTGCAACCAAATTGTTTCAAACCTTGTTCTATTCTGTGAATCCATTCATAAGCACTTTTAAAAAAATAATTCTCATCATTCATAGGAATGATTCAGCATTGGTTCATTTCCTTTTAGACCAACAAAATTTAATTTAGAAATAATTTTTTTTTTTTCCCAGTGATATTCTGAAAGGTTGGTTTGTACTGTATGAAATTGGGGGATTTCAGATTATGTTTTAGAACCTGTGGTCTTGGCACTCTTGACATTCTTAGGTTTCAAACTCACCCTTGTTCTTTGGGAGACTGTGTAAGGATGTGCTATGATGCACCTAAGGAGATAAGCCAGAGAAAATTGGGTGGAATTTTGGAAATTTTAGAAGAAATTTTAGTAATTTTAGAACTTTGCCTAAAACCAAAAATAATTGGAATGACACTGCTCAGTTCATGGTGCTTCTTTTGACACCACTGTTTATTTTGTGATGTGCCTTAGGCAGTATCTTCAGACAGGAGTGGAGGTGTTCGGTCCAGTAGTGTCTTTCAGCTCTAGCTGCAACAATGGCGTCTAGACTTTGCTGTTGAGAACTCTATTAGAGAACCGTGTTAACCTTGTTGGGGCGGTTCACTGGGAGAAGGCATTCGACGGTCCTCCAAGTGCGGGGGTCTTGGTCTCTCCACTTCCAGCTGGTGTGGAAGGAAGTCCTGCTTGGAAATCCTCTGCTGTGGCTCTTCCTGTGACCTTAGGTAAGTCACTTGAAAATCTTTGGTTTCTCTTTCTGACTAGATGATGCTGTACTACCTCTGGCCCTCTAGCTGTTTTTGTGCTGTGCTTTTGATTAAAGAGAAAATGTGTGAGCCCTCAGGCAGAAAGGTCCTGGAGCACTGTTATCTTAGCATACCATCCATAACCCTCAGGCTCCTCTCTTAAAGCCAGGTTTTGCAGAGGAGGAGCAGTACTGCAGAGTTCACTTTTAGTTGTGCTAATTCTTGGACCTCTGTGGGAGACGTTGGATAGGAAGGGAAGGCTGACAGGCCAGGTTCTGTCTTGTAAGATTTCCAGTTGTAGTTGAAGAAGGTGAAGCAGGAGCCATGGTGGCTCAGGCCAGTCGTGCTTGAGGAGGCTACGTGTTCGAGGCCTGCCTGGGCAACATAAAAACCTCTCACTCATTAACAAAAAGAAGGTGAAGCTCAGAGAAGTTGAGTGACCTACCCAACATCACACAGCTATACTTTGAAACCAGTTCTTTATCTTTGTGACTCCACAGCTGTCAGTCTAACAAAGGACTGCACATAAAATTCACCTATCAGGTTTTCTGGTGACCTTTGAATGGAGTTAACATAGATTGTGATATTGAAACAAAGGTAGGCTTCTCATTTAGTGCATTTGCCCCAGAAAAATGAGGACCCAATACTTTTGTTTTCTTGGTGGCTCATTTTACTCCCTCTTCCATACAAACATATGGAAGGTCTTGAAAAGTTGGGTATGTCTCAGTTGAGCCTTTCAGAGGTTACTTGTGCTACCCCATTCACCTCTCTTCCCTGTGGTTTTAGTCCTCCAGGACTGTGGGGACCAGTATCCCTCACCCCTATGACTGGTTATACTCACCATTAAGAGAGAGAGGGCAGGACTCCTTGGGGCTCAGCTAATCCAAATTGCTCTCTAGGTGGGTTTGGGGGTAGTGGGGACTGCTGTAGTTTGGAAGCTTGGAACTGGACCTGCCAGTTTATCTGGTTTTGCTTTGGAATGTGCTGTGTTGGCAGGCAGGCAGAATAAGTTAGCCCCCTTCACCACCCTGAAGGCCTGGATATGGAAATAGCCTCATGCTGGGGGATAGGTTTAGGCAGATGACCTTGAGTTCACTTTTTGATAATGGGAGTGCTTGGGAACTGGCCAAGATGGGGTGAATTCGTCTCCTTTCACCCAGGTGGCCAGCTTAGCCCCATGATAGGTGATGGGGCAGCAGGCAGAAGACAGCTGTGCTTGCCCAGAGCCCTTCATAATGAGGCCTCTGAAAAAAGACACTGGGGCTTTGAAATGAGGTCGTTTACAGGGTTGACATCCATCTCTTTGAGACCTTGGTTGGTTTTTGGTGGGAGGGAGTGGGCTGGTTAATAGGATCTTTTCCTCCTATACATCTACCTATTTCTGGTGTCTCTCAGCTAAAAGGTGTGTGATCACTGATTGCCAGTTTTTAGGACTCTGTGCCCCTGTCTTCCCCCCTTCTCAACTCACTTACACCTTCTTAGTCTTCCTGCATTTCTTAAATTCTTCCTGGGTACTTCTGTTGGGTGTTTTGGTGTTGCCCTAGCTGCGCAGTTCTCACTAGTGCTTGGTGTATTTAACAAAGTAGCCTGAAAGCATAGCTTTGAGGTCAGATCCTGGTTGCAGCCCCAGTTCTGCCTGTTGGCTGTGTGATTCTGAGTAAGTGATTTACTCTCTCTGGGCTTCTTGTTTCCTCCTCTGCAAAGTGGGGAAAATAATAGTACTTCTCCATATGTGAGTTTAAATGAAATGTAGCGAATGACCCACTGCCAGCCTCTCTATTGGTTCCCCCAACCCACTGAGAAGTGTCCTGCTTCCTCTGCTCTCCAGTTCTCAGTTCAAGGTCCTGAGGTTTTCCTCCCAACTAACATGAGCCGGTCTGACAAGGGGTCATTTATTTGCCTTTTCATTTTTCTCCTTCAGGTTTAACTTTGCCCCAGCTTCCCCTCTTGCTGGATTTCCAGCTTTTTTTTTTTTTTTTTTTTAATTTTCAGGCAATTTCCCTTTTGTTTCACATTTTCTTTTGTTTCTCCCGCCTCCCTGGAAAACACACATCCACCCTTCCCTCCTCCACTTTTCACCCTGTCTCCTCTGCTGTTATCTCTTTAAGGTCTCAGAGACTCTACCCCTGCAGTTGACTACGTTTCACCAAAAATGGTCATCAGAAAAGTACCACTTCTGCTCTCTTTCACACTGGATTGAATTGTTGGCTTATAGAGTTCCCAGGACTCTTAGCAGTTGTTACTATTTTGGAATAACATAACTCATTCTCATCCGCATTATGCGAATGAACTTCTGGAATGACACGCAGTGCCTTCACTTGACTTATCTGTTTGACCTTGGTCAACCTCTTTATCCTTCTGAACCCCAGTTTCCTAGCCTGTGAAATGGACATAGTTGTGCCTTCCTTACGGGTTATAGTGCAGGTTCTGTGAGGATGAGCACAGCACTGCCTCGTAGAGACGTGTCTCCTAAATGTTAGCTGCTGCTGCTAATTATTTTAACTACCATCATCCAGCAGCTGTGAAGTAGAGTACCAGGTACCTCTTCCATAGCATCCGTCTTTCTTTTTGAAGGAGGGGTTCAGGAGCAGAATCTTTATTTTTATTTCAGATTTTCAGTGTCTTTGCTATGGGAAGATTTGGCACAGTAAAGGGCAATGAACCCCTGTTTACCCATTATCACCCAGCAGCAATAGTCACCCCGTGGCTATTCTTGTAAACTCCTGGCTCCTTTCCTAACAGATTATTTGGAAGCAGTCCTAGGTGTCATACCATTTCATCTCTAAATCAGTGTTTATTTTAAAAATATGACTCTGTGTTTCAAAAAACACTACAATACCATGATCATACCAGTGCTTTAATAATTTCTTAATGTCAAATATCTAGTCACTGTTCAGATTTTCTTGATTGTCTCATAAATGTTTTTTTTTTTTTTTTGAGACGGAGTTTCGCTCTTATTACCCAGGCTGGAGTGCAATGGCGCGATCTCAGCTCACTGCAACCTCCGCCTCCTGGGTACAGGCAATTCTCCTGCCTCAGCCTCCTGAGCAGCTGGGATTACAGGCACGCATCACCATGCCCAGCTAATTTTTTGTATTTTTAGTAGAGACGGGGTTTCACAACGGGCGTGAGCCACCACGCCCGGCCTCATAAATGTTTTTTCATAGATGGTTTGTTCAGATGAGGGTCTAAAACCAGATCAACAGGTTATATTTGGTTGCTGTATTTCTTAAAACTTATAAATCTCATCCCTGCCTTTCTCGTAATTGATTTGTTGCAAAAGCCCCCGTGTTTCTCTTGTAGGCTTGTAGGCTTCCTTGTTCTGGATTTTGCAGTTGTATCTCCATGGTGCTGTGTATTCTATCCTCTTATTCTCTTTATTTTCTATAAATGGGAATTTAGGTGTCAAAATTTGATCCAATTCAAGTTATTTTTATTTTTATTTTTTGATGCTAAATTTCATAGCTAGTATTCTACCAGAAGGCACGCATGTACAGTTGTCACTTTCTGTGATGTTAGTATTGCTGACTGATGATCTCTTCCTGTATCTATCATTTCATGTAGTTTTTGCAAACTGGTGGTGCTCTCTGATAGTCTAGTTCTCTCTTTTTTTTTTTGAGAGAGGTCTCGGCCAGGTGCGGTGGCACACGCCTGTAATCCAGCACTTTGGGAGGCCAAGGCGGACGGATCACGAGGTCAAGAGATCGAGACCATCCTGGCCAACATGGTGAAACCCTGTCTCTTAAAAAAAAAAAAATAGAGGTCTCACTTGGTCACCCAGGCTAGAGTGCAGTGGTGGTATCTTGGCTTGCTGTAGCCTTGACTTTCCAGGCTCAGGTGATCCTCTCACCTCAGTCTCCTAAATAGCTGGAACTGTCGTGTGCCACCACACCTGGCTAGTTTTTTTTGTTTTTTTGTAGAGACAAAGTTTCATTGCCCAGGCTGGTCTGGAACTCTGGGCTCAAGCAATCTGCTTGCTTCCCGAAGTGCTGAGATTATAGGCATGAGCCATCCCACCCTACCCATTCCTTTTATGGAGAAGCTTTCTCTTATCAACTCTATGGTTAACCTAGCATATAGTTTGTAAAGGAAAGATAGTTTATTGATTGCATAGCATTAGGTAATCACTGATTGTAAATTACTGGATGCATTTCAGTCCTTTGCAGTTCCTCCTCTTATGCTCGAATTGTTTCATCTTCAGCCAGCAGAAATTTCTTTAGTTGGCTCCTGTGTCCTTTTGATGTGATCCTGTTAATAGTCTTTGATAGTTTCCTTGCTGTCCAGTCTCTTGTATGTTCTGGGAGTTAGAATGAACCATTTCTGCAGAGTTTGGGTTCCTTTTAGCGGGAAATGGAATTTCTAGGCTGTCATGTGTGTGCTAAGTTCTCTGTTTTTTTCCTCCTCCCACTCCTTCAGTTGAATAATCTGCTCACCTTTGAAAATGGATCCCACCTGCCATGTCAACTCTAATCGTGGTAAAAGCTTTACTTGCACACTTGCTCTTGCCTGGCCTCTTTGGCTCCCATTTGCCACTTTCATGTTTGCGCTTGTCACCTTGTCCTTTCCTCCCTTAAGAAAAAGACCAAACTGAAGAATTAGCATGGATGGTTTGTGGTTTCACTTTGGCCTCCTGAAGGCCAAAGCTCATGTTAATTTAGGCGTTACAGAAATCTTTAGTTATTGCCTTCATTCATGTCTACCCGATGGTTTGTTCTGCTCCCTGTATACATAACCAGGATGTGAGAGATTCCTTATCTTATTACCACTGTGAGCCATTCAGGCTGCAAGCTATATTTTGATGATATTGTTGGGTGCATTTATACTCATCTGTTTCAATAAATATGTTAGTTGAATTAAGCTTTGTACTTCTTCTCCAAAGCATTTAAAACAGAATGTATTTAATGCCCTAGTCATTTAAAGAATTTATCACTAGTCTATTATTTTTATAAGCTTAAAAAAGTTAAAGGTTTGTAGTTTTAGGTAGATTTATGCATTGGACCCCTAGTTGTAACATAGGGGTTTTACTTCTGTGAGTCTCCGGTAGTAGGCCTGTAAGTCTAAGATGAGTGTTTTTTATTTAACAAGTCTGCTATTAAACTTATTTTTAGTATTATAATTTCTGTCTTTGCTTCTTAGAAATTATTTTATACCCATGTTGGTGCATCATAGACTATGCACTTAGGCCAACACTCCCCCGCCCCCCAGCAAAACAGGGCTCATTTTGAAGACAAGCTCTAATGCTTTCTTTAGAGGTTCCATTCAGACCTGGAGTTTTAGCGTCAGTAATACTTTTTTGTTTTGTTGGTGAAACAAAGCCGTATGCGTTCATAGTGCAGCCAACACAGCCTCACAGCAGCATGAGTGAATAGTCCTAAAATTATCATCATTCTCCATACCACTGAGAAATTAATCAGCATCCCGGCCTGGGAAATTTTAGATACACATTTAATGCCCCTCACCCACCCTCCGGCTTTTTTTTCTTTTTAAAGCCGCAAGCTTCTTTTAATGGTTCCTCTGTATTAAGGAAAGTACAGTATTGTAGGGGTTTGTTCCCTCCCCTTTCCTCCGTGGGCACTGAGAGTAGGGGGAAGAGCCCGGTAATTCACAAGGCAGGCCTCTGTGCCCCGCGGTAAACTCAGTTTCACAAAGGGAATTTTCATTATGGTCCTGTGGCTCCCTAACATAGTGGAGGCTTCAGGAGGCAAGTGGTAAAAGCTACCAAAGAAAAAGCTGGACTGGAGCCACTGACGTCATGTCAGTAAATCTGCTGGAGGAGCCCAGCCATGTAGCGCCTGCCAGCCAGCCTCTGCACTTTGGCCTTGCCTGGTCAACTGTTCTTACTGCTTCCTCCACCCCCCACCCCACAGAACAGCCTGTGTTTTTTGTCTTCTTTTTCCCCTTTTCCCTCTGTGCAACTGGGCTGTGTTGAAACCTATAAAGGCTTATGGAAACCACTCCTACTGGTCCTGTGCTTAATGTCCTGTGTGGGGAGGGTGGGGAGAACCCAGCAATCCATGAGTGAGGGAGGCTTTAAAACTTTTTCTAGTGGGGACTTCTTTGTGATGAATGAATCCATGGGGAATGTCATGGAAAGCAGCCAGAGGTCCGAGCCCCTAGTGCTTAGTACTTTTAAAGAACTTTGCTTTTAAGTCCTGGACTGTGCACGTGTGTGCATGCGCACAGTAAAGTAGAGAGAAGGCCAGTCAGAACATGGGTGGAAATACAGAATTTCAGCCTTCCAGCAGAGGATGATTTAAGAGAATGAGTTCCAATGTGAGTCCTTTATTACCCATTACTCATTGGTCAACTCACTCTGAACTCTCCTGGTTTGCAACTGGAACAGTTAAATCTCAAGCTACATGCTTCTGTTAAGTCCTGGATATTTAGAGTCACAACCCCAGATGGGCCTGAATTAAAATATTGCTGAGCTAAATCTATTTTTACAAATAGGGGAATGACATCTAAAAATAAACCTTATCCCACCTGTTATCCACTTTTGGGAAGTTGAAACGCTGTTAAGTCGCAGCCGGCGGATTAAGCTTTGATGACGGCTTCCCATGTGATGCCTGCATTCCACTTTCCCTGCCGTTGGCATGATGTTTTCATTGTTTCAGTTAACTGTTGTCCTCCTGTTTATTTTGCTGTGAATATTCATTTGCAAATAAGAGTGAAGCATAGATTCAGATTGGTTTTGATGTTCCTGAATCTTAGGATCAGAAGCATATTAAAAGCAGTATCTTATCCATGAATCATGAGATGAGTCAGTTCCTGAAACCACTACAAGCCTCATAGTTCTTGGCTACAAGCAAAGGCAGGAAATCCAGGCTTCAATAACTTCCTTTCCCAGTCCTGGCTATAGCCGCGTTGGTGGTTAGGTTCTGCTGCCTGCCTTTGTAAGCGGTAGGAAGATGTATGTCTGAGGAACAAAGGCACTTGAGTCAATTTACTGAAACTGTTTATAATTTGTGGTCTTGATCTGAATGTCAGGCTGCATTGGCACACCCTGCTCTGTTGTGCGGCCCGGCACAACTCGGCCAGGAAAGGCAGCAGGCTGAGTCCGGGGAAGTGCCCCGGCAAACACATGGCAGATGTTTCAAGGGGCTTTAGTGTTCAGTGAATCCTAAAACTTAGGAACATGCAAGCAGACACTAGGCAGAGAACTCTGGATTCCATATGTGTCGTTGAAGTATCGACTTCTTGTTTGTTCTCTGCTTGAGAGAAAAGAGAGAAAGGGGAGAGAAAAGGGAGAGAGATGAAAGAGCAAGCTAACACACTCGCCAGCCTGCCAAGCTCTGGCCTGTCTCTTGCTTTTCCTTGCAATTTACTTCCTTATATACAGGGTCTTTTTTTTTTCCCCTTTCTTTTTTTGGGTTTCTTTTGCAGCATTTCAGGCTAGTCTTTCTGACTTCAGAATCCATTTTATAACTGTTTTATTAATTATTTTAAAGACTAAGGAGAAACATGAAATTGTCTCCCAATATTGGGTCTGATTATTTTTCTCCTTTATGAGCAGTGCCCACTTTGTGTATGTACCCAAGTCAGAGCAGAGTCGGGTTGGTGTTTCTGTGTGAGGTTGGGACTCACTGTTGCTTTATGCTTTACTTGTGAATTTGTGAGCTTTTCGAATCTTGGAAAAAATTAAAATTGAGTGTGACTCATTTTCATTTATCAACTCCTACCTTCTTTTTCTACGTTAATTGGTGTTAGCTAGCTGTGGGATTTGAGAAAATGGGGCTGAAATGAGATCCCTTTCCCCCCTACTCTAGGTTTGTGTGGAGTTATTGGAAGTTCTGATAGACGTCTAAAAATAGCATGGGTAGACAAACCCTGTGAAAAGACACTAATGAAGATGGAAAAAAAAATTTGAGATGATGAGCAGTTAGATATCGATCCTGCCTTTTAAATTGAGCTTGTTTCCAATTCATAGCTGGTAATAGCTCAGAAAGGTCAAATTCTGTTTCAGCCTTTGTAAAGAATAAAATAAAAGCAAATGCAAAAGTTTGCCTGGCTTTTTAATCAAGTGTGGCTAATTCAGCTCACAGCCAGGCTGGCCAGTGCCATTTCGTTCTTTCTTGTCATTTGTATTTTGTGTTTGGGTAATTTTCTGTTGAACTTCAGGCCTCACTAAAAGGTTCTGATAAACTGTTGAGAAAGACGGGCTCATTTTGATTTTAGAGGCTTGACTGGGAGTCATAATTTCTGGCCGTGGCTCTCTGGATTTCAGGCTGGTACAAAAACTCCTCAGTCTTAGGTGAGTTTCTTTGGAAATCACTGTGAAAATATATTACTCTTATTAACATGTAAATAGTCACTGTCTAAACTTGGAAGAGATTTTTCCTTATGTTGAGAGAGGTACAAATCCAATTATTTTTATTTGTCCTTCATTGATCTGAGAGTTAACTTCTTTTTCATGTAGATTTCAGGCTGGGATTAGAGACTGAATCTTGAATTGCTCACCGTCTCAGAGACCAAGTTGTTCAGGGCCAGGGATTGATTCATTAATTAAAATCAATGTAAATGGATTTGTAAGCCTCCTGTAACAGATTATCCTATTAGCAACCACACAGAGCACAGCCCATGATCTGTGAGGAATGTTTGTTCCCTTAGGTGAAATGGACCCAGACTGATGGACTCTTTGGGGTTACTTTATGAAAAACCCAGTGGTTTTTGTAAGGAAGGGGCCTCATTTAATCTTTATGCTGAACGTATATTTCCCATAGATGGCAAATTGTTTTATTTTCTGAGCCTGCCCCAGAAGGCATGAGTTCTGTTTGTGTGTTGTGTGAATTTCCACTGTGCTTGCGTCTCCCACACTCTTGCATTCATGCTGTTCAGGACCTTGCCATATTTTAGCCAGGTTCTGCCTCCTTTCAGGTAAGATTCCTGCTGAGAACTCTTCAAAGAAAAAAGGAGGAACCAGAAATACATTCCTATTTGATAGCAACAAAATGCTGCTTTTCTCCAACCCAAGCAGCCAACAAGCAAGCTACAAAGAAGACAGTTGCTTGTTATTTGAGGCTCTGGCTGTACAGCTGTGCCTCCTTAGAGTGGTAAGAAGACAAGATGATACCTTTGGAAAACTTTGTGGCTTTAACAAAGGTCAGAGTTCATTCAGCGGCTGTCATTTATATTGTGTTTTTTCGTTTGTTTTTATTTTGTAATTGGTTTGAACAGGTAGATACTTTCTATAGTAGGAACAGCTCACCACCTGTTCTCTGATGTTTGGATCAAAGTGGGGACACCTGAGCCAACTTGAGTTAAACTCTGTCTCCTGCATATTTTGGGATTGAGACAGCAATCCAATTTTGTCTTTGATGCTCACACTGCAGTTCAGGGAGACCCTAACTGGGGAGTAGATTTTTGACCCATGGATATAGAGAAGTGTGGAAGAAAGTCACTTCGCAAAGAGACAAGCAAACAGTTGTGCTGAGGATGAGACGAGACCCCAGGGGAATGGTCTCATTTCCTGATGGTTTTCCATTTCCTGGTTTCCATCTCTTGTGAGGGTTGGCTGCAGTTTCTGATTCAGGGGTCTTCTGATGGCGCCTTGGCCTTATAATGAACTCATATTCCCTTACCGTTTTTTCTTACCTTAGGTTAGTGGGAGTGGGTTTCTGTTAATTGAAACCAAATGGTGTTTGGCTAAGTAGTTTGTTAGGAGATATGCCCTTCGTGGTGTTCTAGGGAGGCCCCGTTCAGCAAAGGCAGCTCCGTTTGGTTGCACGTGCCTTCTGCTTGGTCTGCCATGCAGGGCTGCTCCCTTCAGTGGACAGAGCTGTTCTGGACCCTGTGCTCTCCTGTATATTGGGTTTGAGGGAACATCATTTCCGTTCTTGGGACTGTGTAGCTAACTGGGGAACAAGAAGGGTTACCGCCTTCCACGCTGCCTCAGACTGGAACATTTCGGGGCTTGACTTAGGCCTTTCTGTTGCCTGGTGTGCCCTGTGGATTTAGGCTGTGTGGTGCTAGGTTCTAGCATGGCAGGTGTGGAATTTTCCCGGTTGTGCCTGGGGGCACTGAAGAGTTCTGGTTGGCTGAGCACGTGGAAAGCAAGCCAGGTGTGTCATTAGGTCTGAGTGTCCTGCCTGGGTACCACCCCTTGTTTCCTCCCCTCCCATCCCTGAGCAATGTGGAAGGCATGCTCTCAGTGGCCTTTGGCAAGCACTTTCCTGTGATAAATCTGTAAAATAAAAAGTGCACAGGTGAGTACTTCCTCTGTCAGGGAATCTTCGGAAATCAGAGGATTTTATTAGCAAATGGATTACATAGCAAATGCCTTTCTCAAGGAGATCAGCATGGTTGGGAACCCATAGGGATGGTGTCAGAACAAAAGCCTGCCCAGTAGGGGGTGTGGTGGCAGTGTCAATAAGCAGGAAGGAAATTTAGATGAGACTTGAGAATTTTAGATAAGAGTAAAAATTATTTAAGAGGATAGAGATAGATGTTTTTGGGGAGGAAAACCCTTACAAGTGCATTAGCAGATGTACGTAGATGCAGTATTAGTTTGTGGGCATCTTCTACAAATTTGAAGCTGTTTTTACTTGAGGCTCAATGTTACATGTTTTGCCTGTTGTTTGTAAAGCTTAGTTTGTATATTTAGGAAGTGGAAATATGGAGACTTTGTGCTTTAAATTGAGAAGGGCATAGGGAAAGGGTCAGGATGTAGAAAGTTCTCAGAACAGGGGGCCAGGCTCAGTTGCTCACACCTGTAATCCCAGGACTTTGGGAAGCTGAGGCAGGGGATTACTTGAGGTCAGGAGTTTGAGACCAGCCTGACCAACATGGCGAAACCCTGTCTGTACTAAAAATACAAAAAAATTAGCCAGGCATAGTGGCATGCCCCTGTAATCCCAGCTAATTGGGAAGCTGAGGTGGGAGAATTGCTTGAACTCAGGAGGGGGAGGTTGCAGTGAGCTGAGACTACACCACTGCACTCCAGCCTAGGCAACAGAGGGAGACTCCGTCTCAATGGAAAAAAAAAAGTTCTCAGAACAGGGACCTGAGGGATTTAGACTTTTATAAGTGTGTTTCTTCTGGTCATCATAGATCTAATAAAAAATAACACATTCATATGATGCTTTAGAGTTGACGAAACTTTTTCAGGAGGGTAACTCTTTTATCCTCACAGCTTGGTTTGTGCAAGTGAGGAATCAGGGACAGGGAGGGGAGGAGCCTTACAGTGAAGCCGTGGCTGAAATGCTTCCTGCCATCCCTGCTCCTTTCTTGCTGCGCACGCTGTGCTCTATCTGTCTGTCTGTGGGAGGATTATGCGTTAGGACAAGGCTGGGGGAAAGGTGAGGTGGGGATGGACAAGGGAGGGAAGGTGTGGTCTGGCGATGGTAAAGGAATCCTTTAAACTACCAGAGCAGATGGCTTTCTCTGTAGTATTCAGAGCACAGACAGAGCAGGAAGGGACTCAGATGATCTTGTCTATTGGTTTTCAGACCCGTAAATATCTTTGACACTTAAAGAGGTTTTTTTTTTTTTTTTAAATATTGATTCCTGCTATTCATCCTGGATCTTCTAAATCTTAATCACTCATGGTGAAGCTTAGGTAATTGAGTGCTTTGAAACTTTACCAGGTGATCCTTAGGAGGTATCTGAGTCCCACTAAATTCTAGCCCCGTGTCTCTTTAACTAGAAATGTTTTATAGAATTTAGGTGCTTGGCATGTCCTGGGAGTGTGTTAGAAATGCATAATGTGAGATCCCATCCCAGATCTGCTGAATGAGAATCTGCATTTTAATAAAATTATGGGTGATTAGGCATGCACATTAAGTTTTGAGAAGCATTGCTATAAGATGCTTCAGGGAAACTTCAGGGAGTGTAGCTGGGGTAATTTCACATACTCTTTCCAGGTTTGTTATTTGCCTTTTGACCTACCTTATATAGCTTTTTCATGCAGAAATTAATTGTAAGTTGGATTTATCAGTGCTTCCTTTATAGTTTCTATGTTTTTTATTTCCATGTTAAATACTTGCCTATTCTAAAATTACTGGAAAAAAGTCTTCCACAAAAAAATGAAATCATAGTATACTTCACATAGTTGGGTATGTCTCGAATTTGTTTGGACTGGTATAAGAAATGAGATAGGAATCCCAGTGGCTGGTGAGTTGTCTAAACATTGTTTATCTTTTCACCATTTTTTTTTTTCATTGATTTCTTCATGGATCCATACACTAAATTCATATATATTTTATTATCTACATGTTGAGTTAATTACCTTAGCTCTATAATGTGTATACCTAAATTTTTTTCATTACTCTTAAAGATTTTTTCCCTAGCTTTTCTCATTGGTTTATTTAATGAATTTTAGAAACTGCTTGTCTCGTTACAAAAATTCCAGAAACTTGTTTTGAGTTACATTACATTTGTAGATTAGTTTACCTCATTTTGTTTTTTAAATAGTTTTGCCTTTTTAAAATTATATACACCAATAGTTCAGAACATTTTTCAGTAAGTCACACCAGCCTTTGTAATGGATATTTTGAAATTTAATCTTCTGTAGGGTTTTTTGTTCAGAGAGACTTTCCACTCATTACTCTGTATCACTGTATCTTATATCTCTCAGTAAAAAAGTTTATTATCTGATTTACTCACTATCTTAGAAGGCTCACAAGGGAAGGTTCCATGTTTTTTTGTTTTTGTTTTGTTTTCTGAGACGGAGTTTTGCCCTTGTCACCCAGGCTGGAGTGCATTGGCGTGATCTCGGCTTACTGTACCCTCCACCTCCCAGGTTCAAGTGATTCCCCTGCCTCAACCTCCTGAATAGCTGGGATTACAGGCGCCTGCTACCACACATGGCTAATTTTTTTTTGTATTTTTAGTAGAGACTGAAAAGACATGTTGGCCAGGCTGGCCTCAAACTCCTGACCTCAGGTGATCCACCTGTCTCAGCCTCCCAAAGTGCTGGGATTACAAATCTAAGCCACCACGCCCAGCCTCCATGTCTCTTTATTTACCAGTGTAATTGCTCAGTGTCTAGAAAATCTCTGGTATGTAGATGTTCAATACATATTTGTTGAACAAATGACATTTTGGTAACCAGAGACTCTGGCCCTGTAGTTGAAGGTTGATGACATGTCGAATTGTCTGGACTGGGATGCCAGTTTGAATTCAGCACACCTTTTGAGATGATTGTGCAGTCTTTTGGGGGAGGTGTTCCTTCTCTGACGTTGAATTGAGGATGGGCCTGGGGATGTGTTGGTCTATGAGACTTGACAAAGTGGCGTGAATTCGTTGTAAAAGCGGAGACTGGTGACCCGGCACAGGCATTGCCACCCCACAAGTTTTTTGGAAAATAATGCGGTGAATCAGATCCCACCACTTTGATTCAGCAACATCTCCCTTTAAGATCATTCTGGTATTAATTTTTCTTTTAATTAGGAAAAATAAAACATTTCTAAAAAGAACTTTGGACTGTTTATAATTAGAGATCCCTTAGATAAATTAGCATCGCACATTTAAGCTCTTTTGTTTTAGGTACAAATACCCAACCTGCATGCTCCTTATGGAAAGGAATGGACTCTTCATTCATCTTATAACTCTTGACAACTTTGGACCTTTTCTTCTATAAGTAGAGATCCCTTAGATGAATTAGCATCACCCATTTAAACCCTTTTCTTTTAGGTACAAATACCTAACCTGTGTGCATCTTATGGACAGGAATAGACTCTTAATTTTTATCACTCTTAACCAGATACTCAAAAAAGGTTTAAATAATAAGAGAAACCAAATCATAAACATATAGTACCTTCTAAAATTATGAATTAAAAAATGATGTTATATTTTAGTTTCTGCTACCCTTTTAAAAGCCACACTGATCTTAGAAACTTTTTCTTCTATGATGGGAGAATTTCTAGAATTTATGCTTCTTAACTGTCATTTATTTTCCCTCCCTCTGGTATGAGAACTGTGAGATATTTGGATGGAGTTGGTCAGTTATTTATAATACTGCTGCTTTTGCCTCCTAATTTATTTCAGTTTTATATTTGGTGTAAAATGAAACTCCCCTATTATTTGAGGCCTTTAATGCATCTGGTGCCAAGGGACTTGATTTTGTAGATTATAAGTAGTTCAGTCGACTGCTTCTTCAACAAAAATTATATTGAGAACAATCATAGTCGCTCCACTGCAGATTTTGTGGTCCTCTCCTTGAGCTCCCTGTGATGGTCGGTGAGAGAGATTGCCTTGGAGAAGACAAAGCAGAGTCTCCTCTGCTCTAGTACAGGCCTGCCTTAGGGTTCAGATTTTGAGCAAAGCTGTAGCAGACCCCCTCTGGGACCCCTTTGAATTTTGTGTTTGATTCTTCATGTGTACAGTGTACAATATTTGGAGAGTGTTTGTAAGACCATTGTGTTTTCTTTAATAAAACTGCATTTATCCTTGTGTGGACAGATTGTGTTCTTAGAGTCTAATTTCTTAGAGAACACTGGGAACTGTTTACTTAGATTTTTTTTTTCTTTTCTTTAAATAAAGGCTTCCTCTGGTTTATCAGCTTTAAAACTATTGAAAGTCAGCCAAAAAAGTTGGTTGAAGGGAAAAGGCGCTATTCTGGAGTGTCTTAAGTTTTAGTAACTATATGTTGGGGGCGATAAGGATTTTAGTTTCCAGAACTTGTAGCAAACAATACAAGACAAAAACTTAGACGTCAAACCTAAATGTTGCCTTTCTTTTGATCCTGGAAATTGGAGTTTTGGAAAGGCAAACAGGGTAGGTTTAATGAAAGGAGGTGCTGTTATGTAGAAGTCTTTTCTGAGTGAAGGGGAAAGTTGAGTAATTGGAAGGGTCATGTCTGTGGGCTTTCACTGTTGTCAGGTTCCAAAAGATGCTATGACATTTCCGTTCATTGTTTGCAAGTGTCTGTATTGAGGGTGAGGATTCAGAGAAGAAAAACTCCAGGCTAGTGTGAAACGGAGTTGTGTTAAGTAAAGGGACCATTCCAGTCCACGGTGGTGAGTGATATGATGGGAGGTGTGAGGCCCAGCAGATCAAAGAGACTTAGGGCTAGGAGTCCTGAGCTCCCACTGAAGCTAAAATAAATAAAACTTACATAGGGAATAGAAGCTGCTGGTCATTATGATCTCCTGGACTACATAGACTACAAAAAAAATGACTTTCTATAAGAAATTCTTCCCAAGGAATGGCAAGATTATGCAGGAAAGGTAGTCATCTGGTTATAGCCAAAGGCAAACTGATGGAGAGCTGCCTGCCACAGCACTCAGGCTGCTTGTCTCATCCCCAGCTTGCTCTGGTTGGCTTCAGGGCCCTTTGATCTGCTCACAGACTGTATAAATAGAGAGCTGAAGGAGATAGAACCAACTGATGGTACTTTTCTCTGTACTTCCTTTATCCATGGTGTGCCCAGAAATGGTCAGTTTCTCTCTCAGCATTCAGGGGCTGGCCCTTGAACCAGATCCTGTGTGCATTCAACCCTTGGCACCGTGGCAGGCTCAGGTGTCAGTGGTCCTAGACTGGTACCGGTCTGCAGCGGTGAGGGTAAGAATGTTGGAAATTGACCCAGTGTGTTACTGTCTGAGAACATCATGGACAAGGCTAAGTGGAGTTTCTCTCTCTGGCTCACTGTCCAGACCAGTCCCTCGACACCAATCCCTCTTTATAACTTCACGGCTTCCACCTGTAAAATGCTTCATGTCTTAAAGGTACCGTAGCCAAGTTCATGGTCTTATTTGAACCTCACAACAATGCCCAGAGTAGGAGGGTAAGGATTGTTAGCCCCATTTTAGAGATAGAAGAATTGAGGCTCAGAGAAATCCATTTGGGTGTGCATTTCAGTCTTTACTGAGTGCTTTTGTGGCTGAGCGGCTCCTCCAGCCACATTGCCTTTCACCAGGCCGCAGGCCTCGGTGAAACATTTCCTTTTCCCTTTCATATTCTCCCATCTCCCAAATCAGTTACTTCCTTCCCATTCCCTGGAAGCTACTTCCATCCTTCTCTTGTCTGGATTACTCTAGCAGCTCACAGTAATCTCCCAATGCCATTGTGTCTCAGCAGGTTAATTGATTTGCTGCATCATCATCAGCATCATTATCCGATAATGCACTTACATAGCCATTCTTGTGAACTGGCACTGTTCTTATTGCTTTGCCATTCGTTTAATTTTCACAGTGATTCTGTGAAGGAGGTAGTAATATCAGCCTCATTTAATAGATAAGGAAGTAGAGGCATGGAGAAGGTAAGTACCTTGTCCAAAATTACACAGCTGTTAGGGGCCACAGCTGGGATTCAAGCCCAGGCCTGCTGGCTCCATGGTGCTTGTTCTGAGCCACTGTACCTTATCCTGGGGCTCCCATTCTCAAGGCCTCCTCCCTACCTGCTTCATCACCCAACCAATGAGCACATTCCCCTTAGCCTGGTGCTTGAGACCTCCCGCAGCGTGGTCTCAGAATCTTTTGAGCCTAGCACCTTATAAGGCATCTGTCCCATAAATTGAATCCTTGTCACTTCCCAAATATACTCCCCTTCTCATGCCATTCTGTCTCCCAAAAAACTTCCCTTAGCCGAAAATGGGGGCTTTGGTTCTTGGCTCTGCCACTAATAATACAGGTAACATAGGATGAGTCAGTCCACCTTCCCTAGCTGGACTCCCCTGCCCCATACACGGAGATATTATAACGCTGGTTGGTTGTGAGATTTCAGTGGCACATAGCATGTGCTCAGAAATGGGGATGACTTTTTCCATTTGTTTTGCCTGCACAAGCCTCCCTAGTTTTTCTTAAAGTGCCTCCTTTAGGGCATCGTCTTGGAGTCCCTACCTCCTTTACCAGGAGGGAATCTTTGCTTTCTTCAGCCCATGTAAGTGTCTTAAAGTCACTTTCACCATCCTGCCTATTTTATCATCCTTTGTTGTTGTCCTCCTTCCCCCTAAGCTCCGAGCCCTTGCAGGATACAGGCTGTGGCTTGCACATCTTTATATTCTCAGTGCTTTGTTTATAATAGACCCTCAGGATATATCCATTGGAGTGAGTGTATCTGGGGCCACTGGAATTCAGTTATTGCATGCCTTGGAAAGCCTGGCGAGTGGTGCCCAGTGTGAATTGACCTGCAGGAGCAGCCATCTATTGTATGTACTCTTGAGTTCTGCTTTGTATTAAAATTCTTCCCTGCTATAGTTGGAGATCCCCCTCATCTCTTTTTATAAAATGCAGGCTCATGGGATAGTGTAAATTTGCACAACCATCTTCTAAGCAAATTGGCTAAAACCCTAAATTCCCTGGAAGCAGAATGGATGTGCTTTTAAAAAACAGCATGGATTTTAGAACGTGGAAAACGTTATGTTTGAAGAACTCAACTCCTACTAAGTCAGAGATATGTATTGTATTTAATTGTGTTTATGGTTGTGTCTGTTTTCTTCTTATGGCTGAGTTGGCATTGTGTTTGGTTTGTGTTGGGAGCTCCCCTCCGTGTACCTAGGCTAGAGGAAGGTGGCAAATATATTAGGCAAGCCTTTTGCCAAGCACAGGAAGAATGCATCTTAGCCATTCAGTTTGTGAAATTTGATGGAGAGGCCACTGTTTCTCTTCTGAGAAGTTAGAGTTGAAGTGTCTGAGGCCAGTTGACCCCATCATATTAGCTGTACAGATGAGAAAGTCTTGGTTCTTTCTTCCAGCCTCCTGGCCAGTCAACCATGTCTCAGCCACATGCAGCAGCCTCTTCTGCCTCTGTGCCTTTGCTTCTACTGGCATCTGCCTGGTATGCCACTCCTGACATTCCCCAACTGTTGTCCAGCTCTTGCTTCTTTTTTGCATCATTTTACAGAAGGCTTCCCAGCTCCAATAGCATAAACCAAGCCTTCCTTTTATTCCCTTAGTCCTCCATACTGGTGCTCTGGGTTGGCATTAACCACAATGACTTGTGTGTGTTGGATTTATCCCATTCTCTCCCTCTGAACCTCTTGAGGGCAGGAACTGGATTTTATCTCTTTATCCTGCTTGGCATGCAGAAGCTCAAAGTGTGCTTGTACAAGTCACAGAATTGGGATGTGATGTTAATAGCTAACATTTACTAAGTGCTGTGCTGTTTTATTCATAGAACTGGGTCTTGGGTCATGTGTATGCCCAGCTCTGTGCCTTGCAAAGAGAAACATTGATAGACATTCAGTGACTATCTGTGGAATGATTGGATTAATAAATGAGTGAGTAGATGATTAAATGGAAATAGACTCCATCCTCTGGGAAGGAAAGGAGTGGAATGGGCTTGACAGCCATACTACTCTTAAAGCTGAGCTTGTTGCTTGTCTGGAAGGAGGATTGAGGCGGGAGCTAAAGTGACAGAAGCACTCAGGGAATTCACATTTCCTCTTTCTAATGATTTCTGTTTTAGGGAACCAACAGGTCTTTGTACCATCTCCCATTTTTCTATACCACAAGATTTTACCTTGTTCTTCAGAATCCTAGAATTCTGCCACCAACATTCAGTCTAAAGAGAAATACACTTGTAGCATGCAAGTTCTTACCTCAAAACCTGCTGTGAAAATAATTGGTGTCATTGTAGAGTGATGCAGTGCAGAAAGGGGCCTGGGATACTTCCCCTGAAGAACGAAAGTCCCAAGGCTGGATCCCATATGCTCTTACCATCCACCTCAATGGGAGTATGGGCATGGCAGCGGTCATCGTTCTGCTTGCATTTTTGTGAGTTTACCCCAGGCAAACATGAGTAAAACCAATTCCTTCTTGCACTTGACACATACAGAAGTGAAGAAAAAAAATCTATCTTATATTGTGAATACGATGGCAGGGAAGATTGCAGGAATGACAGTTTGTATACCAGCTATTAACAAAAGTTGTGTGTTACATATACAAACTTTGCTGTTTTGTAGATGGCCTTTTAGTTTGGTGCTATACATGTAATATACAAAGTGTACATTATACTACCATATTTTCTTACTTTTATGAGTTATTTGTAATGTGGATAATAATTCTTAGTTTACATTTTCACATCGCAGTTTTGTTGACCACTCAAGGAAAAGTTGAACTACAGATATTTCAAATAAGGTGATAAATTACTGTTGTTGTTTTTTTATTGTCTGACAAAGAAACTCCATTGTTCTAAATCTTTCAAATATAATGTGATTACCCTCATTTGTATGTCTTGCTCAATTTTAAAGTATAAATAGGAGTTCCATTAAGCAGTGCAGGCTGTTTTCTTACCATGCTTACAAAGGCTGTTTCCAGTATCAGTGATGAAATTGAAACTTAGTTTCTACTTGATATGCAAAACAAAATAAATTTGACTCTTTTGAAATATTGCATAAATATGTGTCAGAGCCTGGCACCAAGTATCTGGGGATTTTTAGAGCTGACCTCACTGAACATTGAATCATAAGATATATTTTAACAGTGTTTTTGAACTGGTTGAAGAAACCCCTCTTCCCTTCTCTTCAAATCAAATATTTCCTGATAAGAAATATTCTACTTTAGAAGAGGAATTTCCTATTGCGCTTCCTTCAGGTTTCTGGGTTAGTTTAATTGAATGGATTCCTGAAGCTGCAAGTGAAAGGTTAGATAGATACCATTTGGAGATATTTATCTGTGAACCAGAATTTTTTGAATATTATGCAGGCAAAATAAAAGAGAAATGTACTAGAGGCTTCGCTTGTGATTTAAACTATGTTCATGAGAACATACTGTAATTTACATAATTCAGATAAATTATCTGTTTTGTATATTGCGGTTATATATAAGGTTTTCTTGGACAGAGGATGATTTCTGCCGCTACAGTTGTTTAAAGGCATTGCCTTTGATATTTCTAGCTAACAGTGGAGCTTCCAGATGCAACTCACTGTGGTTGAATTGGAAACTTGTCACTGAGCTCTTTTTTTTTTTTTTTTTTTAACCTACCAGGCTCCTTCTAGGACTCTCAAGATCCTGTGGTGTGGCCAGGCCAGATGTGATATTCCTGATGCATGTGTCCTTCTGTGGTTCACGAGCGTTCCAAGCTTGAGTGAGAGGGTCAGCTTGGCAGTGGTGATAATAGTGGTATCCCCTCACCATCTCCATAATGGGCCTCTTCTTCAAGGCAGGAGAGAGTGTTATCCCCAGTTTACGCTGAAGAGAAAACCAAGCCGAAAAAGGGCATGCCACAGGTCCAAGGGCATCTCCTGACCTTGACTAGCACTCTTTTCACCATGCTGTTTTACACTTGTGTATCAGTTGCTGTGCCTAGGAGAAGAGTTCCAATTTGTAAAACTCTCTCCAAATTGATGGCCAGTTGGAGATTTTTTGGAAGGCTTAAGTAAGGGAAAGAAATAGTACTTGTGGCACTTTTTTTTTTTTTTTTTTTTTGAGTATGAGTTTCTCTCTTGTTACCCAGGCTGCAATGCAATGGCGTGATCTCGGCTCACAGCAATCTCTGCCTCCTGGATTCAGGCAATTCTCCTGCCTCAGGCTCCCAAGTAGCTGGGATTACAGGCACAGGCCATCATGCCCAGCTAATTTTTTGTATTTTTAGTAGAGACGGGGTTTCACCGTGTTGACCAGGATGGTCTCGATGTCTTGACCTCGTGATCCACCCGCCTTGGCCTCCCAAAATGCTGGGATTACAGGCATGAGCCACTGCACCCGGCCACTTTTTTTTTTTTTTTTTTTTTTTTTTAAAGCAGAAGCTTAATGCCAGCAGACTTGTTTACTTGTGGTGCTATACTTGTGCGGCTGGTGTTTATCTCACTTTCTATAGAGGAATGCAGTTGATGGGTTCTTTTAAAAACACTGGACCTGAGACCTGGGATCACCCTTCCACTCCTCCTCATGCTGTTTGCTTTGGCAGTCAGCCAGCTGCCTGCCTCTATGTGTCAAAAACAAGATCTCCACCCAAGGACATGATAGAGCTATCTGCAGTCCATTTTGAGGCACATGTTCACATTTAATGGTGGCACTTGAACTAGTTTTCACAAAGTCTGTGCACCAGAACTTAACTACTTCACTCTCAAGCCTCCTTCTGAAACTTAGTGACATTACCCCTAGGTGATTCTCTCAAGGCTCTGCCTGTTTATTCTTCATGGCTTTGCAATTCTAACCCTTTAATTTCTGCTTCTTGCAGCATAAACTGCTGGAAAGTAGGGAAGAGGATGTCTGCTAGAGAGAGAGAGGGTGATAGCTGATAAGTCAGGAAAAGATAAACACTATAGTTGGCACATTTAAAAGGCATATTGAACTGGATTCTTTAGCTCTAATTGCCTTTCTTTTTTTGGAAGGTCATACTATCATCTAGCACAGTAGGACACTGGGCACAACATGACTGTGATGTTTACACAGCATCATACTTGTGTCTAGTAAACTCTGTTTAAGGAAACAGGAAGATTGTTAGAAATACTAAAAAATTAAATGAAAAGTTTTGATACTCAAAGTGCTGATTAGTACTCGGACTAAAGTATATGAATGAATAACAGTTTTTTTCCCCCTGCAGATACTGCAGCTTGAAATCTCATGCTACATGGACTGGTGGCAGTGGTTTTCATTTTATAGAACTTTCTTTTCTATTGTTAAGATCTGTGCTGTTGGTGCTAGCTCTCCTGTGGCAGTTCCCAAGTAAGTCTCTTACAGGACAAGAATGATGAGTGGGAATATAAATCTCAGTTCTAGCAGCTGCTCACTCACAGGTGTCTTGGCAGAAGAATTGGGTCTTGTTGAGTCTGTAGCTTCTTTCTGTATACCACTGGGAGATGCTGCCTATGAGTGCCTTGCTTGGTGGCCAGGGGCCAGGTCTAAGGACCTCTTTGTGGAATAGCCATATTTGCTTGAGGTCTGTGCAGTTGTGTGTGCCTGTAGTGCAGTTCCTGGTAAGGCTTTCAAACTGTGGGCAAGAATATGACAATGCCTGTTACTCGTGAGGAGACACAATTGGCGAGGTGAGTATGGAGTAGTGCCAAGGAAAGTTTTGTGGGTCAGAGACTTTATCCTGCTGCAGGAATTAACTCCATTGATCAAAAACTGCCTTAATTGGGATGGGGCTGGGGGGAAATTTCATATCTGATTGGCTGGAGTCTAAACTGTAGAGCTTTTCTGGAGGGCATTTTTGTAATGGGGATTAAAGTGTCAAATGTGCATAGTCTATGACTCTACATTTTTACTTCACAGAATTTATCCTAAGGAAAGAATTGTACAAGTGTATACAACAGGATGTTCCTCCTCACCATTGTGTTTAGTGTTGCCATCACCTGGGGCTTTATTAATAAAGGAAAAGTTAACCAATTCCAGTAAAACCATATACTGGAATATTACACAGCTGCTGAAAAAGATGAGGTCCGCTTCTATGTATTATGGAATGATGGCAAATAAATTATATAAAAAAGTCACAGATCAGTATGAACAGTGTGATCCTGATTTTCAGTATGTATATGTATAAATGAGTGCATGTTATATAATGTTTTATATGCATTAATTTTTGGAGGAAGAATATATCAGATGCTAATAGTGATCATCAAATGCTGATAGTGATTATGTGAAGACCTTCATTTTCTACTTCCTGCTTCTCTGTAGTGTTTGAACTGTTTCCAAAGGGAAAACCACAATAATTTGGGTTGGACATGGTGGCTCACACCTGTAATCCCAGCACTTTGGGAGGCCAAGGTGGTGGATATCTTGAGCTCAGGAGTTTGAGACCAGCCTGACCTACCTGGTGAAACCTCGTCTCTACTGAAAATACAAAAATTGGCTGGGCTTGATGATGTGTGCCTGTGGTCTTAACTACTTGGGAGGCTGAGGTGGGAGAATCCCTTGAGAGGTGGAGGTTGCAGCGAGCTGAGATCATGCCACTGCACTCCAGCTTGGGTGACAGAGCAAGGTTCTGTCTCAAAAAACCAAAACAAAAAGCCAGAATAATTTGATGTTTACTTTTTATAGTTTTATTTCTTTTATTAAATTTTAATTTCTTTTAGAGATGCAGTATTGATATGTTGCTCAGGGTATATCTGAACTTCTGGACTCAAGCGACTCTCCTACCTCAGCTTCCTGAGTAGCTGATAGTTTCTTTTTCTATTTATTTATTTTAGAGATCGAGGCCTTGCTTTATCATCCACATTGGAGTACAGTGGTGTGATTGTAGCCCACTGTGTCCTTGAACTCTTAGGCTCAAGTTATCCTCAGCCTCCCAAGTAGTTAGAACTGCAGGTGTGTGCCACAACGCCTGGCCAATTTTTAAATTTTTATTTGTTTTGTAGGGACAGGGTCTTGCTGTGTTGCTCAGGATGGTCTTGAACTCCTAGTCTTTAACCCAAGTAATCCTCCTGCCTTGGCCTCACATAGAGCTGAGATTGGAGTTTTGAGTTACCTTGTCCAGCCCTGATAGTTTCCTTTTAGAAAACTGAAAAGCATCGGCCCCTTTTTAGGTCTTTGTGTTCTTTGACTTACTGGAACTTTTCTGATTTTGTTTTTTAAAAGGGACTCTTCTATCTTTTAAAAGTTGAATCCTGTAACTTTTTTTTTCTTATTTACCTCAACAGTGATGAGAAAAGAAATAATGAAGCCTTAACAAATTGTTAAAAAAAAGAAAAAAAAAAAAGGAAATGTAGGCTAGGCACTGTGGCTCACACCAGTAATCCCAGCACTTTGGAAGGCTGAGGTGGAGGGTCACTTAAGCTCAGGAGTTTGAGACCAGCCTGGGCAACATAGCAAGACCTCATCTCTACAAAAAATAAAAATTAGCCAGGTGCGATGGTGCACACCTGTAGTCCCAGCTTCTTGGGAGGCTGAGGCAGGAGAATTGCTTGAGCCTGAGAGGTCAAGGCTGCAGTGAGCCGTGATCACACCACTGCACTGAAGCCTAGGGGACAGAGTGGTACCCTATCTCAAAATTAAAAAAAAAAGAAAGGAATTGTATATGTGTTCTTTATGAAAATGTGACAGACATCATGGGGCATCTACTGTGTGCCAGGCATACAAGGATGAATAAGACATGGCTCCTGTTCTTCAGAGTTCACAGTGAAGTCAGGAGTGCAGTTATACCAGTGATTGATGGATAAACTCGGTGATAGGTGCAAACAGAGGGCGGTACAGTACACACAGTGAGAATAGAGTGGTGCTGGTAATTCCTTTATTTAATAAAGAGCAAGCACCTTTATTACAATTTATTTAATCAAGAGCAAGCACTGACCAGACACTGTTGTAGGCACTGGGACAGCAGTGAACAAGCAGGTAAGTTCCTGTTCTCATGGAGCTTCTATTCAGCAAGAGAGATAAATAGGTCATGAATGAAGAGTGTGACCGGTGTGAAGATGTAGAGGAAGATATTGGCAGGTGAGGGGTTGTTGTGACACATGAGTTAGGGAGAGTAGCCCTTTGGGAGGAGGAATGATGGTGTGTAGAAGAGGAGAGGGTGAGTGCTGACGTCTCCTGGAAGGGCATGGAAGAGATGGAGATGGCATTGCAGGCAGAGGGCCCAGCTGGTACAAAAGCACAGGCGTAGGATATCTGGGAGGCCCCAGCCATTCTGGGTGGACGGCAAGTTGGGGATGGTATTTTTAGGATTGTACTGTGAATACCATGTTTAGGAGCCTGGATTGATCTGTTGGTGACTGGCTGGCCTGCTGGACTTTAAACTGGGAAGAGATATGATTGGATTGGTGGCTTAGGAAAGTTCTCTGACTCTGAGACTAGATTGAAAGAGAAAGATGAGAGGGTGGTCACTGGGGAGGCCACTGTAGCGGCTCAGGAAGAGTGGTCAGACCATGGAAGTAGAGGGTGGAATGAAGAAATAAGAAGAACATGCAGGACTAGAATGTGTAGTGATTATAACCGGGTGATTATAAGCCACAGAAATCCTGGCTAGCGCAGGAGCTGGAAGAGATTGAGTTAGTAGTGACATAATTCATATTTGTACATTTGAATCCAGGTTTGTCTCCTGCCTCTTCAAGATGTCCTCTCAGTAGTTACCGGGGACGTCCTGAGGCCAAAGCCTGGTCTTAGTTCAGCACCTCCCTGTTGTCTGAGATCTTGCATACTGCAAACCTCCCTGGAACCTGAGAGACCCTTTCCACAGGGGTCGCTGGCTGGTGAAGGCCTGAAGGCTGGGGCAAGTCCTCTCTTTAATGCTGTCTACATCCACGTTAGTCCTTTCATGTTCCCTCCCCTGTGTCTGGGAGTGCAGTGAGATGCAGTTTCCCATCTTCTTTCTTGTCCCCTAAAGGCTAGTGATCGGGCGCTTTACCTTCTGGGTCATGCCTCCCCCCCACCCCAAGAATCAATACGAGTAAACATACTGATAAAGAGGCAAGGTAAGGTGTAAGGTGACTGATGTAACAAAGGTAGAGTAGCAGAATAACAACTGTAGCAATGAAGCAAGTGTGGAGTCCCTCAAGAGGTTCTCCTCCTCCTACAAAGCCACTGTTGTGATCCCTGGTCCCTGATTCCTGGTCAGGCTGTATCCAGCTTCCTGATCTCATGTGTTATTTTTCAGGGTTGAATGTGTGGAGCCTTCCTCTCTCTTCTCGACTCTCCTTCTCCAGGTCCTCCGTACCTCTCCGTGAAAACTCCTCAGTCCAGTCGTAGGCACTTAGAGTGTCCATTTCTGGGCCCACTGGGATAATTTGCGTCTTTTGAGGGACATTCTCCATAGTAGTCCCCAGCCTTATGGGGCAGTCTTTTTGAAGTATTTCTTCATGGAATCACCTTTGTCCTCCTTAAATATCTCCTACTTGTCCATTCATCCGTCCATCCATCCATCCATCCAATAATTTGAGCTTCTTATTGGAGCAAATCGCTGTTCTTAGTACTCTGGATATAAAAATATCCGGACTTTCAGTTTTCTTCCTACCACTCTGACCATTTTTGCCTCTGGAAACTTTGCTGGCATTGCCTCGTCCTATGAGGCCCACTGACTTTATGTGCACCTAAACAGCTTCAGCTGCTATCTGTGTGCTGCTATCTGTGCATGATGACTGCCATCCCAGCTCTGCAACTTACCTTGCTGTGTGGCCTCAGGCAAGTCCCCTAAACTCTGTTGCAGCCCTCAGTTGGCAAAATGGGAATGATAATGTACTCACTTGAAAAGTTGCTTTGTAGATTAAGTTAAATAATGCATGTGAAGTACTTGGCACGTTGGCTGGAACAGATTAAGTACTTAAATGTTATTACCACCACCACCATCACTACTATTAGTATTGCTGCTATCTCTACTATTCTTTCTGCCCTTGGGAAATACATCCATCATGTGAGAGTAATAGGGAGTAAAATAGGAGCCTGGATTGGAGTAAAATGAGAGACCAGAGTTTTATGTGGGTGAGAATAAATCAAATCCAGTGTCTTTGGGGTTGATATGCAAGCCTTATGGGGCAATTCTGAATTGACAATTGAGGGGGGAGCCTCTGGGAAGACTTCATTAGGGATAAGTGAGTCTTAAATAGTACTTGGGCCTGAATTGGTAAAGAAGAGGCATCAAGCCTAGACCCAAGCTGAATTGGAAAGGTCTTTAGCCTTCTGTCTAGTCGAGTTGGTAGCCAGGTATTTCTCAGGTGAATGGGGTGACCTATGAATTCATTCATTCATTCCTTCATTCATTCATTTTGAGGCAGTCTTCCTCTATTGCCTGGGCTGGAATGCAGTGGCATGATCATGATTTACTGCAGCCTTGACCTCCAGTGCTCAAGTGGTCCTTCTACCTCAGCCTCCCATGTGTCACCATGCCTGGCTAATATTTTTATTTTTAGTAGAGGTGGGGTCTCACCGTGTTGCCCAGGCTTGTCTCAAATGCTTGGACTCCACCTCAGCCTCAGCCTCCCAAAGTGCTGGGATTATAGGCATGACCATTGTGCCTGGCCTAGGGCTGTGCATTTAATATGAGGCTCCTCAAACCCGTGTACACATTGAGGATTGTCTCCACACTTATTTAATGTGCCAAATGTTTATAATTATGCCTGAGTGTTTTCAGATGTCTAAAATGCCATTGTATTCAGAACATTTCTAAACATTGTATTAGTTTATTGGCTCTTAGTCATTAGATACTAAAAGTAGGACTTCTATTACATGGGTGGCCTGTAGAACATTTTGGTGTTAGAAAGGGTTCCCAAACTTGAAAAAGTCAGGAACCACAGAATTTGCCTAATAAAACCAGAAGCAAATCCTGGCAGCATCCTAGCTGGAGAAAACAACCCAATTAAAATGTCTGTGTAATAAACAGATCTTACAGGATAAAAAGTCCAGAGGTACAATGATGCTGGGCTTGGTTAGATCAGCAACTCAGTGACCTCATCAGGACTTGGTTATTCCCCTTTTCCACTCCGCCGTCCTTTGCATGTCAGCTCTCTCCTCTTATGTTCAGCAAATGGCTGCAGCAGCTCCAGGCGTCACATCTCCACACTAATGCCACGAAATATTTGTTCCTGGCCTCGCTTCTCTCAGTAAGGAAAGCTTTCCAATTACTGGCCAGCCTTCAGACTTTCCCTCATGCGTCACTGGGATGAATGGCCTAATATGTACATTCCTGGATGAAACGGGGCCTACGGAGTGGAATTCCCACACCCAGGTCAGGGATCCCAGTGGAAGAGGGAACATGTAGACTGAATCAGGATTCTGCCTTCAGGAAAGGTGCGGTCAGGTATTTGGGTAGGCAAGAAGGAGGATGCCAGGCAGTTCTGCAGGGAAGTAGCTGGGAGAAAACTACCAAGCAGCCACATCCAGGGCTGCTGTTTGGCCAAGAGGCAGAAGTCTCCCAAGCAGTGGCCCCAGGGAGGCTTCTGGCGTAACGATAAGTGGAAGGGTCTTAGACTGGCATGATGGGATCTGCACCCTGTCCCTGTCCCTGTCCCCGTCCCCGGAAGCTCTGGGCCATTCACCTTATATAGTGCCTCAGGGAGAGACTGCAAATGCTTCTTTTGGCTTTTTTTTTTTTTTTTATTTTTTTTTTTTTTTGAGACAGGGTCTTATTCTGTTGCCCAGGCTGGAGTGTGGTGGTACCCCATGCCTGGCTAACTTTTATATTTTTTGTAGAGACAGGGTTTCGCCATGTTCTTTCGGCCTTGTTCAATGAGAGCCCACTGTGTACTAGCCTAGGCACTGAATATACAGTGAAGGACAAAGAGGCATGGACTCATCCCTTTTTTTGTTCATTTATTTCGTCATTCATCCCAGTAGTAGTTTTCCGGGACTGCCATCACAAAGCACTATGGGCTGGAGACGTAAGCAAGAGAAATGTATTTGTTCACGGTTCTGGAGGCTGGAGGTCCAAGATCAAAGTGCCAGCAGGTTTGATTTCTCCTGAGGCCCCTCTTTTTGGCCTGTAGTAGTAGCCTTCTTGCTGTGTTCTTGGGTGGCCTCTCCTATGTGTGTGTGTGCCCCTGGTGTCTCTATGTCTCAATCTCCTGTTGTGTGTGTATGTGTGTGTGTGTGTGTGTGTTTTCTTTTTTGAGACGGAGTCTTGCTCTGTCACCCAGGATGTAGTGCAGTGGGTGCCATCTTGGCTTACTGCAATCTCTGCCTCCCGAGTTCAAGTGAGTCTCTTGCCTCAGCCTCCTGAGTAGCTGGGGTTACAGGTGCATACCACACCCTGCTAATTTTTTTTTTTTTTTTTTTTGGTACAGACAGGCTTTCGCCATGTTAGTCAGGCCAGTCTCGAACTCCTGACCTTGTGATCCACCCAACTCGGACTCCCAAAGTGTTGGGATTACAGGCGTGGGCCACCCCGCCTGGCCCCAATCTCCTTTTGTAAGGACACCAGTCACATGGGATTAGGGCCCACCTTGTTACTTCATTTTAACTTAATCACCTCTTTAAAGGCCCCATCTCCAAATGCTGTCACATCTTGAGGTACTGGGGGTTAGGGGTTCAATATATGATTTTTTTGAGGGGGAGACAATTCAGCCCATAATAATCCCACAGTTCTCTATTGAGTGTCAAAATGTGCCAGGCACTGTCCTCTAGGAATGCAGCTGTGAATAAAACACAAAAATCTCTACCCTCATGGAGCATACCGTGGGCTTGGGGAGCTTAGTGGTTCTCAGTCACTGCTTCCAGCTTGTGTTTGGGACCCACCTAACTTAGATTCTATGCCCTGAGGCCATTCCTCCATCAGAGACAAAAACCCAGGAATGGAAAAGCCTTCTGATCCACTGTAACCAGCAGAACAGGCATCAGGGATAGGAGATCCTTTCTAGTTCAGTGGGACTCCTTGAAGGATCTGAGAAACAGATGGAGTCTGGGGACTGGGAAGGAGAAGACGGTATGGGTCTCCAGTTCAGGTAATGGCTAGGCAAGGAGAGGCTGGGGGCAATTTTCTTTCGACAAGGGCTGGTTGCCCTCATTTCACCTGGGTGGGGGGGCCTGTGTTCTGCCCCTGGGGAAGCTTGTTTCTGGAAGTTGCAGCAAGCTGGCCCTCACTCTGGACAGCTGCACGTGATGCAGACTGGGCTGCTGGAGACAGGCTGAATGGCATGGAGACCTGCTCTGCAGGGGCTTTGCCAGAAAGGGTTGGGGCCAGGGAGTCACTTTCTGAATGATTTGGGTTCTAAATGCGTTTACCAAATTGAAAAAAAAAAGATGGCGAGTTAAATTTGAATATCAGATAATCAGTATATGTCCCATGATTCACATTTCAGAAAAGCAGTATTCGGGACAAATTTACACTAAAAAATTAACTTGAATGTCATTTTTCTAACGTTTGCATTTAAGGGGGCATACCACTTTTATTTCCTGAATCTAGCAATCTCAGCTCTGTGGGCTCCTAGATTAACAGAGGTGGCGATGGAAGATGGGGGAAAGGCAGACAAGAATAATCCGAATTCATTTTTTTGCAATAAAAAACTTGGCCAAGGAATCACTTCCTAGCTCACCCTTCCCATCCTCCCCCCAAGACTGAGACTGTCATTTGCCCCCTTCCCACGAACAGACCTCACAGAGAGGTCATAGCCTGGTGACTTAGGAAGGGCTTCCTGTCCTGTGCAGGCTCTTTGTCTGTGGGCTTCCGCGAGGGGTGCGAGGGGGGAGCAGTCTGAACACTGGTGGAAACTGGCCAACTCTATTCCCTGCCCTCCGTTTCTGCTCTCCTTTCTGCCCTCCTTTCCCTGCTATCCTTTTACATTTTAACCACTGAAACAAGCAGAATCGCTGTGCTCCAACCCAGCCTCATCTGTCTTAGAAAAGGCAGGTGTCTGCAAGGGGGTGCAGAGGAGAGTGTGGTTAGGAGTGCATGGGGGAGGGGGTGGTTCCCACAGCCCTTGGAGGGGACCCATTTTCTGCTGACATTTCTTCTCCCTCCACTGAGGGACCTCTGTCGTTGCTGCTGGATCCCTGGACCTGAACCCATGATCAAGAAGTAATCCTTTTTATTTTCCTCCCAGATAATGTTTAGATTTTTGAGGTCTCATTTTTAGCAGTGCCCTGGCACTTGCTTTTTAGTGAGGGGTCAGAAAACAGACTGTTTGTGGTACAGGTCAGATAGTAAATATTTTTGACTTTGCAGGTCACCGGATCTCTGCTGCCACCACTCAGCTCTGCTGTTGTGACTCAAAAGCAGCCATAAACAACATGAAAACCAGTGGATGTGGCTGTGTTCCAGTAAAATTTTATTTATGGACACAAATGTGAACTCTATGTAGTTTATTATTCCTTTGATTTTTTTCAACCATTAAAGAATGTAAAAACCATTCTTTATTCATGGGCCATACAAAAACAGATGGCAGACCAGATTTGGCCTGTGGACCATGGTTCACCAACCTTATTCTAAGTCATCGGCAGAGAGTATGACAGATCAGAAGCCTGGCCCTGCATTCCCCACGTAGGCACTGAATGGCTTCCCACCCTGAGGTCACAGCTTCTGCTGCTCCCAGTTGACTGACTGAGCTGGGATTGGAAGTAGTGGGCTTGGCCTCATTTGCCACAATGCAGGTACCAATCCACATCTCATAGTTTGCTGTATGGAAAAAGGTTCCTGCATGGATTTGTAGATCTTCAGAGAATGAGCTATAAACGATCAAGTCTGGCCATAGAATGTAATGAATGTAGTTATAATGATCATGGACTATAAATCTGGAGTGATTTGGGGCTAATAAATAAGTAGCCAGCAGAATTGAATGTGGGGCGGTTGTTTTTCTCTGGTATAATGCTGCCTTCTGCGTACAGCTTTGTGTGTGCTGAGTATTGTGTGTTTCTAAGTGAAAGGATCGTTGGGATTGGACTTTCGGTCACTGGTGGGGTCTAGCTGCACCTGAAACGTGAGTCAGGAGGCAGGGCTCTTCATTCCTGAATGTCTTGACTGATGGAGGCTTTGTGTTTTATGGATAGAAGATGTGCAGTGTGAGGTGGACAGTGGAATTACACTGCCACAGAAATCACTCCTGAGTGGAGAATCAAGTTTGCATGTGTGCCCTGTAGCATTCATTCTTGCCACATGCTGGGAGATGGGTGGTTATTAGGTTATGTCAAAGTAGTGTTTGCCTTAATACACGATTCTCCTGCAGTAACTCAATAATGCAAGGGAGAGGGAGGGAGGAGGGGAAGGTGGTGACCTGCTTATTTCTGAAAGTGGGAAGCATCTGGAAGTCAAGGAAGCTTTGTGTGGTGTTAACAGGGAGGTTTTAGGGCTCTGCACCCCACTGCTCACCCCAGACCCCAGCAAGTTTGAATTCACTAATGCTAGTCCTCAGGTGTGGCGGCATGGCTTAGCAGTCAGGAGAACAGCATCTGGGCTCAGACTGCCTGGCTCTTGGCCCACTGTTTTTCACCTCTGCCTTTGGGCAAATTACTTCACCTTGCCATTTACTGGGTTGTACAATGGGGGTATTAATAGGAGTACCTTCCTCCTAGGGCTGTTGTAAGAGTGAAATGAGTTAATGTATATGAAGGGCTTAGAACCATGCCTGGTTCACAGTGAGCAGCACGTGAATCTTTCTTGTGGTGGTGGTGGTGGTGGTGGTGGTGGTGGTGGTGAAGGTAGAGGAGGAAGAAGTGATTTTCTTATCCTTTAACCTCATGCTGTGAGGGTAAGCATAGCTCTGGTAGTCATCATTCAGGCCTATAACCCTGTCTCCTCCCACTATGTCACAGAGATATGTGAACATCTGTGGGGAAATGCCCCAGGCATTCTTTGTGAGTAGTGGTTCATGGAGGATGCTTGGCCCAGCCACAACCCAAGGTTCTCATGCTACATCTGTCACTTGGTGGCTGTGGGACCTCTGGCAGGTGCCTAGCCTCTCAGAGCATGCAATAGATAATCAGGTGTCCCCACGTCCCTCACAGGATTGTCTTGGGTGCATGACAAGATAATGAAAGTGAAAGTGCTTTGCAAACTGCCAAGTTCCCCTGCAGAGGGAAGGTGTGACTGCTGCTGTTGGCATCATCTTCCTTGTTATGTTTTTGCATTCCCTTGGTCTCCGGGTTTCCTTCCTCCAGCTGCTGTGGGTCAGGGGCTTTGATACAATGTCCACAGAATCGTGATTCTTCCATAAGGACATTTAGATATACCCTGCTTTTTCTTGGATGAAATTATTGATATAATTCAAGTTTGAAGTGGTGTATGAATAATACTTTGATTTTGTGTAAGGATATTTAATATTTCTGAATCCAGTTCCTTTATTTTTTTCTTAAATTACACTCTTGTTTTATCCCTGAAGTGTTCTCAAGTACAGTCCAAGGCCAGTTTAGCCATATTCAGATGATTTTTTTTTTAAATTGGGTTTTCTGTGACCAGGCTGTTTTTAAAAGGAAAAATTCCATCAAATCCCAACAACTTTCATCCTAATGTTACCTTCTTAAATCTCTCCCTCTATCCTAACTTGGCTGAGTTATAAATTTTACTTCCTGATGCTTTATGTATATTATCATAATTCTTTAAGGACATAATTCTTCAAATTAAATCTAACTTAAGAGCTTGAAAACTTTACATAGGGTTTTTCTTGGGGAGTCTAAGGGTCTTCTGAACAACCAGTTTAAAAATGTGGTTGGTTTCTGGAATTCCCAGGGATTGGGAAGCCATCTCTTTGATGGTGACATTTCTAGGAATCAGGACAGGACTCATGTCCTGGCTTGGGTCATTTCTAAGTCCCCTCCTCAGCAGCCTGTGTTTAGCTTACTTACTCAGACCAGAGTCAAACATGAGACAGTTTGGGGAGGTGATAGAAGGTACCTAGGGATGTTTGACTCTGCCTAGTGGGTGAGGGACTGTGGTGGCTGCATCCTCTGGAAGCGACTGCGTCCTGGGGAGGAGTGCTCTTGTCCCATAGTGGGAGTGGGGAAAGTGGCTCCCATATGCTCACAGTAACAAGGGTGAGATGCTGTGTCATGAGCTTCCTGAGAGAGAGGCCGTTTAGGCTTCACCTCATGCCTTGCTGAGTGCAGGCAGCCCAGCTGCAGTCCCTAACCGTACACTGCGGCCCCCTACCTCCTACACTATGCTCCTTGCTTAGTTCCAGATGACTTTCCAGCACATTTCTGACTCCCCTTTCCCCTTCCAGTTCTTTTGTAGTTTTAATTTTTGGAGGGGGATGGGGTGTGTGTCAAAAGGTCAGGCTAGGGGCAAGGATTTGTTTTGCATTGAAAAAGGCAGCCAAGGCTGAGGTAAATCTTGGCAGCCTTTTCAGAATTTGATCTGGGAGAAGCTGTGGGTTGGACATGGGGTAGGTAGGGGTATTGGGATATTGGTTCAAACTACAAAGAACTTGGCCAGCTATACAGTCTTGAGCTAAGAGCTCTGAAACTCTGACTTGAAAATTGTGGTTTGGGAAATAAACATTGAGGGCATAGCCTCCTGAAAGAGGGGAGGACTAGGAGGAAGAACATAGTCCAGGTAGCATGATCTGTAATGAAAATTCAACTTTGCAAACTGAGGTGTGTTTGGAAATTTAATTTTAATTTTTGGTGGGAGCCCAGACAGGCTAAATGCCTTATGGATGTCATAGCCAGTAATCGGCGGAGGTGGAGCTCTGGCCTTGGCCTCTCCTGGTAGCGAGGGGCATATCTCATTATATAATGTTGCTCTGCTAATTAAGTCATGGATAATGTCTATGGCATATTTAATTTCCAATTAGACTACTTTATGGATCAATTTGAATTTAATGTTAAATGTAATGTGGAAATCATTAAAAAGTTAGATCTCTAGAGAGAGGAATAGGCACTTATCTGACTATTAAAAATAACAAGTATAGGCCCTGTGTTAACACAGGAAGCTTTTTTTGTAGACTGGGAAGAAATTAGTAGAGAATGCAAAACATACAGATACACAGATAGTCTGTGTGTTTGTGAATTGGGGAAAATTCTGGTGTTCAGATCAAATTTTACAATGCTTATAGTAACTGCTGCAACAGATATCATTTACTGCAGCTGGTGAGCACCAGGCCCCTGGTGAGCACTTTAAGTGTATTATTTAATTATCAAAACAATTCTGTGAGGTGAGCATTATCATCCTCCCGTATAAATAAGGAAACTGGGGCTTGAGAGGTGAAGGTCTCAGTCAGAAAATGGTGAAGGCAGGATTTGAATTCAAGCCAGTTTCATTTTGAAGTCAGTCGTTGACTAGATTGAGATGCTCTGGAAGGTACCCAATAATTGTAACCAGTAGAGCTCTGCAGGTGGTGTGAGTTTAAAGCCCATTTGCTTCTCAAGTGTTTGTTGCTGCTGATAACTTGAAGGGTGGGCATCAGCACTGCCATTATTGCTCTAAGGAACAGATATGGTGCCCCAGGGTGCCAGGCCGAGACCCTCTTTCCCAGGATTCCCAGGCTAAAGGGACAGTCCTCAAGAAATGTGACTCTCTGACCATGACTTGTCTGAGGTCAGCCCAGGCACTTCTCTGGGCAACTTCTCAAAAGTTAACTAATGCAGCACCTTCGATCTTGTGTGTACCTTGGATTTCCTTTGGACCACGTATCCTTAATGGGTTATACTTTCTTTTATTCTTTTGTTTTTCATGTTTGACTACCCTGTATTTAGTTAGACAAAAAAAATGTGGTTTTGAGTTCAGACTCTCACTACTGCCTTGCGTATTATGCAAACCATTTAATCCTGGTTGCTGGTTACTAGTCTGCCTAGTGTAGTTGTGAGGTTTTCTTGAGGACGAGCAAGTGTAGAAGCACCTGGCTCAGTGCATGGTGTGCACTCAGGAAGGAAGCTTCCCTTCTTGCATTCGTGTTCCCTCCCCTCTAGAAACAGCATCCATTTACTAATGAGATGACCAGGTTCAGGAGCAGCCACATTTATTTTGGTTCTTGGAAGTGCTTACTGTTCATTTATGCACCCACTGTGTATGAGGGCACAGTATCTCCAGACCCTGTTCTAGCAGCTGGGGTTACTGTGTGGAGTAAGAAGGATCATCTGTACACACTCCTATCCCCAGCATCCTGGAACTGACCCTGTAGTGGGGAGGAGAGGAGGGGCAGGTTAATAAGCAAACAAAATAAATGCTAAATATAGTTGGATGCAGCTACTCTCTGTCAGCTCACTCACTCATTCGTTGGTTCACCCATTCTTTCATCAAACAGTTCTAAACACACGTTATGTTCCCAGTATTATGGTAAGCATGGACACATGAAATTGGATAACATCTGTTAGCCCAAAAATTATTTCAACAGAAAAAAAAAGGAAAACATAGATCACTCTCTTGTGTTCTTCCCTTTTGAACATCCTAACTCTTTGGGGTTAAATACTCATTTGAGCAAGAACAAGCTTCAAACCCCCCAAGCCCCCTACCCCAGTATCCAGCAGGTTTTTCTGTTGGTAGGACAGTGGATGTATGAGTTTGAATGTTTGGCAGATGTTTGTGTGATTCTTAGACCAGTGTTTCTCAAATATCCCTGTGCATAAGAGTTGCCTGGGAGGCTTGTTAAAATTCAGATTCAGGTGCCTCACTCTCATATATTCCGATTCACTGGGTCTGGGTTGGTGCCAGTCATCTGAGCTTTAGTGTGTAGCTCAGGTGAATTGATTGCAGGTGGTCTGTGACCCACACATAGATGAAACAGTGTCATATTCACACCAAGCTGGGAGAAGGTTTAACCTCTTCATTTTAAGAAGGAAACTATTTCCCAGGGAGTGAAGGGCCTCAGAAATTAGAAGCTACAGTGGTCAAGATGGGCCAGGGCTTTTGAACAGAACAGAACTGGCATCTCATCCTGTCTCCACCATCTCCTGGACCTGGTCATCTCATCAGTAAATGGATGCTGTTCCTATAGGGGAGGGAGGAAGAACACAAGAGGGGAAGCCTCCTTCCTGAATGTGGACCATGCACTGAGCCAGGTGCTCCTATACTTGCTTTTCCTCAAGAAAACCTCATGCAGTCAGCCTTGGGTAGGTCATGGGTTTCTCTGAGCATCCCTTTCCTCATCAGCCTGCCTTGCTAGGTAGGTAATGCTGAATTCTGTGATTGGAAAGACCCAGGCATAGTATAGGATAGAGATGCTAGGGCTAGGTTTTGGTCCATGCTAAAAAATAGCGTGCAAATTATTTTCCTAATTCCTGATGGATTATTTGAGTGTGAGTTGAGTCACTGCATATATACCCTATAATTTCTCTTTTTTTCCACAAGAATATACTATAACCACAAGAAAGACAGTCAAAAGGGAAAAAATTCATCCATAACAAGCTCAGTACCCTAACACAACTGTTTTCAGCCCTTGTCTGTATTCAGGCATATTTCTCTATATCTGTAATCATATGTAGGTTCAATTTTGTTTTCTACTCTTTTCAGTAAACCTTAAGTAAATGCTTTCCAAATGGTTATGTAATCTTTAAGATGATTTTTAATGATCTTACAAACTATCATCCCACAGGCTGAATTTACTTAATCATTCATCTACTGTTGGACATTTGAATTTTTTTTTTTTTTTCTGTAGTTCTCTGCTATTATAAGTTATACTTTGGGAAATGGACTCAAGTATATTGTGGATTTTTTCCTTGGGGTGAATTCCTAGGAACAGGATTTCTGGGTTAAAGGGCACAATTATTTTATTTGGCTCTCAATGGATATTGCTAAATTGCTTTACAAAAGGGTTGTACCAGTTTATAATGCTACCAGCAGTGCATGAAGGTACCAATTTCAACATCTTGGCTTACACTAGATATTATAATTTTTACAAGGGTTTGGCTCAATGGTGCATCATCATTTAATTGGTATTTCTTTGAAATGGCAAGGTTGAGTATGGCTTTACTTATTATGTTTTTAGATTTTACTTAGAATCTTTGCTTTCTTATAGTCAGGACCTAGCTGTGGTTGAGGTCAGATTTTCTGTGTTGAGCTTTTCAGACTCTTGAATTTTGCAGTGAAAAAAAGAAAAAACAAAACAAAACAAAAAAAAAAACAAACAAAAACGAAACCCAGAATTCATCTGTAAAGTAAATACCTTGGACATATTTTATGGTTGGATTAGCTGTTCGTGATCTTAACTTCCTTATAGGTCATAAGTTAATAGGGTGGTATTTGGAGAGGAGGGGGGCTTTTCCTCTTCTCCTTAGATTCTCCTTTGTTCTTTGCCTCTACCATCCCCCCATTTCCTGTTTCCCTCCTCCCTTGTAAGCTCTGTTTTTATCTTTTGGGAGATAAAACATGTAAGGATCAGCCTTTAGTCATGCTACCTTCAACTTAAAAAATGTAGGTTGCCTAAATCATGTAGTACAGAGTGAGGATAAAGAAAATCACAGCATTGTAACAAATTGCCTGTAACTGCTTTGCAAAAGCAAACGTCTCCCACGAAATCTTAGAAAGGTGTGTTTGAGGGTGTAATCTTGGCTTGTGGTGTAGGGGAGCCCAACTTGTTTTTCAAGTTGGTCTTGAATAACTTTGTTCTTTCTGGAATGCTTGCCATCCTCAGTATGACAGAGTTCGCTTGATGACAAACTCTTTTACTCTGCTGTACATACCATGGCCACTGAACTGGTTTGTTTATTTGCCTGGGGTAAATAATTGAAATGCACTCCTCTTTGCAGTGGCACTCAGCATTTGATAGATGATTCTGGTTCCAGAGGTTCCCTCATGGTGATGCCAAGCTCAAGTTTAGCCTTGTAGTGCCCCGTGAGGCCACACTGTCCCCTCCCCAACAAACACTGAGGAAGGGCTAAAGGACAGATAGTCCCTTGGGTGTGCACATAGTTTCTTGAGCTCGTGGACTCTCCCTGAATGATGCTGCCCCACCGTGCGCATAGTAGGAGAATTCGATATTGGCAGAATAGCTGGGTCTATGTACATAAGAGAATGGTTGAGGCTCGATTTCAATTTAATTTGTTAATGAAACAAGATGGAGCACATTTTCCCTTCCTGCACACCTCTCGGGCTGTTTGAGATGAGGCACAATTAATTTATTTGTACTGTCTGTGGAGGCGTATGCCAGCTAATGTAGTGCAAGAGCTTTTATCTTTATGTTTGTAATGAAGAGGGGCAGGCCGCTGGCAGATTGACAAGGAGTGCTCATGACTCATCCTCTGAATGTGAATGCTTTCTTCTGAAATCATAAAATGCGTGCGCACGCGTAAGCCTAGTTCCTGCTTGAAATGAACAGAACCCATTTGGGAAAATTCAGGTGCCTCTGAAACACTTCAGGGTCAAGAACAGGCCAGTGAGGCTGTTTCTCCAGCTCCCTGGCCTGTCTTGACTGAGGGCAGGATCTCCTGCTCAGTGGGGGCCCCTACCCTGGGATGGGAACTCCCAGTCTCTCCCTGGCCTGTCTTCCTCTCCCCTCCTCTCCTCCGAGGGCTGGCTCCTTTGTGCTGGTCTTTTGTGCTCTGGTAGGCAGCCTTCTCCACTTGCCAGGCCAGGTGCCCGGTGCCAGGTTCACCTGGCGAGGCCTGTGCCTCCGGGCTGCTCCCTAACCTTGATCCTGGGCAGTACCTTGGGGCTTTGCTTTATGAGGCTACGAATTGATTTTAGCCTGGGTGTACACATGGGATTCCTCTGGCTTTTGCTTGAGTTCCCCACGCCTGGGCCTTCTTGGTGGCTGTGTTGTCACTTCGTTGACCTGCTTCAGAAGAAATAGTTTACACAGTAACTGACATTGGTTTGGTCCTTTATAGTATGTAAGGCTTTCTGGCTTTAAAACAACTCTAAACTAGATATATTGTTACCCCACTTTATGGATGAGGCAGTCAAGGTACACAGAGCTTAAATAACGTCCACAATCAAGCAGCTAGCTGGTAGAAAGTAGTGGTGACAAAACCCTGGACTTCGGAGTCTAAAATCTGACCTTACAATTTCTTTATAATATTCATTCATTAATGACAAAATGAAACTTTTTCTATATAAGAAATACATAAACGACTGGCTGGATAAAGCTCTTAAAGAATTATTTGACAGTTTGACAGCAGACTAGAGTGACTGTGGTTAACAACAATGTATTGTGTATTTCAGAGGAACTAGAAGAAGGGACTTGAATTGTTCCCAACACATATGAATGATAAACACTCAATGTGTTAGATAACTTAAATTTCCTGACTTGATCATTACCTATTCTGTGCATGTAACAAAGTATCACATGTACCTCATAAATATGTAAAGTGTCATGTATCAGTTAAAAATATGTGAGAGAATATATCGATTTCTTTCTTTCTTTTTTTTTTTTAAGAACGAGAGAAAGAAAGAAAAAGAATAAAAAAAAAAAAAGAAAAAGAATAAAGGAAAGGAAGAAAGAGGAAGAGGAAGAGGGAGAGAGAACAGGGGTGTTGCTTTATTGCCCGGGCTAGAATGCAGTCTAAAACTGGGTATGCCTGTAATTGTGTTTAATAATAGAGACATAAAAAAAAAAAAAATGAGGGAAGAAAATAATTAACAAGCAGCCAACCAATATTTCATTTAAACCTGTAAATACGTGTGATGTAGTACTGATAAGTGTGTATATTTTGTGTATTTAAAGTGGAGAGTTCTATGAATGTTAATTAAGTCTCCTTGTTCCAGATCTGAGTTCAAGTCCTAGATATCGACGTTAACATTCTGTCTCATTGATCTATCTAATATTGATGTTGAAGTCTCCCGCTATTATTGTGTGGGGGTCCAAGTCTCTTTGTAAGTCTTATATATCTGGGTATTTCTGTATTGGGTGCATATATGTTTAGGATCTTTAGCTTTTCTTGTTACATTGATCCTTTTATCTTTATGTAATATCCTTCTTTGCTTCTTTTGATCTTTGTTGCTTTGAAATCTATTTTATCAGCAAAAATTGAAACTCCTGCTTTCTTTTTATTTATTTTAGCTCTCCATTTGGTTGGTAAATTTTCCACCATCCTTTTGTTTTGAGTCTTTATGTATCCTTGCATGTGAGATGGATCTGGATGTAGCATACCAATGGGTCTTGGCTTTTTTTTGCCTGTCTGTGTCTTTGGATTGGGGGATTTAGTCGATTTAAATTTAGAATTAATAACAATATATGTGTGTTTGATACTGTCATTTAATGTTAGCTGGCTGTTTTGCCCATTAGTTGATGCAATTTCTTAATTATGTTGATGTTCTTTATTTTTTGGTATTTTTTAGAAAGGCTGATACTGGTTGTTCCTTTCTATTTGTAGTGGTTCTTTCAGAAGCTCTTGTAAAGCAGGCCTGGTGGTGATGAAATCTCTGAGTGCTTGCTTGTTCACAAAAGATTTTATTTTTCCTTCGCTTATGAAGCTTAGTTTGGCTGGATGTAAAATTCTGGGTTGAAAGTTTTTTTCTTTAAGGATGTTGAATATTGGCCCCCACTCTCTTCTGGCTTGTAGGGTTTCTACTGAGAAATCTGCTGTGAGTCTGATGGGCTTCCCTTTATAGGTAACCTGACCTTTCTCTCTGGCTGCCCTCAGTATTTTCTCTTTCATTTCAACCCTGGTGAATCTGGCGATTATGTGCCTTGAGGTTGGTCTTCTTGAGGAATATTTTTGTGGTGTTCTCTGTATTTCCTGGAGTTGAATATTGTCCTGCCTTGCTAGGTTGGGAAAGTTTTCCTGAATAATATCCTGAAGCGTATTTTCCAGCTTGGATTGATTCTCTTCGTCACATTCAGGTACACCTATCAAACGTAGATTAGGTCTTTTCACATAGTCCCATATTTCTTGGAGACTTTGCTCGTTCTTTTTTATCCTTTTTTCTCTAATCTTGTCTTTTTGTTTTATTTCATGAAGTTGGTCTTCGACCTCTGATATCTTTTCTTCTGCTTGATCAATTCGGCTGTTAGAACTTGTGCATAGTTCGCGAAGTTCTCGTGTTGTATTTTTCAGCTCCATTAATTCACTTATATTCCTCTGTAAATTGTGTGTTATTATTAACATTTCTTCAAACCTTTTTTCAAAGTTCTTGGTTTCTTTGCATTGGGTTAGAACAAGTTCTTTTAATTCCCAGAAGTTTCTTATCATCCACTTTTTAAAGCCAGCTTCTGCTAATGGAACACAGTCTTTCTCCATCAGGCCTTGTTCTGTTTCTGATGAGGAACTGTGATCCCCTGTAGAGGGAGAGGCATTCTGATTTTGGGTATTCTCAGCCTTTTTAGGCTGGTTTCTTCCCTTCATTATAAATTTATCCATCTGTGGTCTTTATAATTACCGTCTTTATAGTTGGGTTTCTGAATGGACGTCCAACTTGTTGATTCCCGGCGCTAGAATCTGAGCAACCCACTGCTCCGGCCAAAACAGCGGCTTTAAGATTGATGGTGCTTTTCTGACTCTGCACCAAGAACCGCCACACCAAGGCAGCGGCAAAACCGCCTCACCGGCCTCAAGAGTCACGCTGGCGACACGTGGGGCTCCTCCGCTGGGAATCTCCTGGTGTGTGAGCAACAAAAATTGATCTGAAAGTGTGGTGTCCTCTCGTTCTCTGCTCTTTCAGTGGGAGCTGCAATCCCGAGCTGCTAGCGATCAGCCATCTTGGATCTCTCTCCGAATATATTGATTTCTATAGTTCAGTAGAATAGCAGGAAATTCACACGATACTTTCTGGAAACTTAAAAGCAAAATGCCTGCACTGGTCTGAGAAAGAAACTCTGAAGTGTGATCTAAGAAGTTTTTCTTCCTGTGTCAGATGCCTAGTCGAGCTGGTTGTACAGGAAGGCTAAGTGCAAATGTCCCAGTCAGCCCTGTCACCCGGGTGTAGGCAACACAAATCACTGTGCTTGGTCTTACTAAATTTCAGAGCCAGAAGGAACCACGAAGATTTTACAAATGAGGAAACTATGGCCTAGAGTGAGAGATTTTGTCTTGGGAGGAATTCCATTTATTTATCCAACCATCCATCCAGGCATCCAACAAATATTTAATGAGTCAGTTTTGGGCTGGGAGATAAGGCTTAGGCTGTGAATGAAATAGGCACAGTCCTGTCTTCAAGGAACATACAATAGCAGATGACATGGCTGAGCAGGAATGAGCATGGCGTGGTAATAGCTGTAATGAGTGAAGTCAGGGTATCTTGGGACACAGAGGTAGAGCATATAACTATTGGAGTGGGGGAAGATAGTTAGGGATCATTTCCTTGAAAGAGTGGTACCACTGGTGAGACTCGAAGGATGTTGCTGAATGTCATTCTAAAAATGGAGAGCCTGTACTGACTAGAAACTGGAATGTCATAATTCTCAAATCCAATTGAAGTTGGTAAAAGGCTGTGTGTGCTTGGAGACCACAGATACTAGGCTCTGAGACTTAAGTGCATGTAAGAAGTGCTTGCTCTAGGCCTGTGCTGTGCATAGGGAAGTCACCAGCCTTAGGCGCTATTCAGCACTAGGAAGGTGGCTAATCTGGGGTGAGATGTGCCATGATTTCAAAGACTTAGCATGGAAAAAAAACAAAAAGTGAAACACATCATTAACAATTTTGGGTGGAGCACAGTGGCTCATGTCTGTAATTCCAGCTGTTTGGGAGGCCAAGGCCGACCAATTGCTTGATCCCAGGAGTTTGAGACCAGCAGGGGCAACATGGCGAAACCTCGTCTCTAGAAAAAATACAAAAATTAGGTAGGCGTGGTGGCACACGCCTGTAGTCCCAGCTACCTGGGAGCCTGAGCCTGGGGAGGCCGAGGCTACGGCGAGCTGAGATTGCGCCACTGCACTCCAGCCTGGGCAACACAGTGAGACTCTGTCTCAAAAAAACAAAGTTGTATTTTTTTTTTATATTGTTTACAAGTTAAGATAATTTTGGGATGTGTTGAGTTAATAGAAGAAGTTGTTGAAATTATTTTCACCTGTTTCTGTTTTTATGTTTGCAAATGAGTCTACTAGAAAGTGTAAAATGATGCCTGTGCCTCACATTATGTTCCTGTGGGTGGGGATGCTAGGTGGAGAGACTGACCCTGGAGAGGAAGCTCCATTGGTGGTGTGAGGGGGTTTTAGAGTGAAGAAGTGTGAATTGGGTCCTGTGGGCCCTGGGACATAGTCTGTGGCAGGCACTTCACACCTCTGAACCTCCCTGCCCTGTTTCTGACATCTCCTTAACTAGCACCCATCCCACAGCAGGGATTGAGGATAAAGTCAGAATGCTTAGGAAAAGCATTTTTTTTTTTTTTTTTTTTTTTAAATATTAAGCATGAAGCCACTGTGAACCATGGTTCTCTTTGTAATAAAAATTTGGGATTCAGGCCATGTATACCATACTGTGTAACGATAGTACAAAAGACAGACAAGAAACTTGGTCAGTTATAAAACAGAAGGTCGAAGTGTGGGAAATGCATTCAGCAGAGAATGGATTACAGAGTGGGGGTGGAACTGTGTGAAATGCCGTAGATAAGAACATTCCTTCTCTATTGCACTTGGCTTGCCCTGCTCCAGGAATTCTCTCACCCTTACATGGGAGTTTGTATCCAGGCTTTCATAGTCTTTGTTCCTTGTTTTGTTTAGTCTCAAAAGGCCAACAAGGAATATCCATATCTTTTTTTTTTATCTTCAGATATTTCAAATTATATTCCTGAAACTCTGTACTCGTTAAATGCTTGAATGAATTGCCATTACACCACTCTTTCCTGAAAACCTGGGTGTGTCAGGCCTCTGCTGGGGTGGCTGATGATGATGGGCAGGGGACAGCCCCTGCCCTCAAGGTGCTCGATGTTGGAATGAGACAGAATACAGTATGACCAGGCCACAGTAGAGGTGAGCCTGAGGACTGTGGCAGACCTGGAGAGTGTTCCTGACTGCTAAATGCTGTGACTTAAGGATGACTGAATTAAAGACAGCAAAGGAGGGAGCTAAGGGACAGTTGTAGCTGCCTGGGATGTACTCTGTTGTGATTCTCTTTTGGTCAATGAGACCATGGATCTGAGTTTGCGTAGGATTCTGCCAGTCCCCTGGGGGTCTCTAACACTGTGGCAATGTTCGATATTAATGTTGCACCTGTATATTAGTTACGCTTTTCATTGCTGGTTTATGCACTTCAAAGGTGTAGCACACAGATTGCCCTCCCTGATAGTGACCCCGGCTAGTTGGAAGGCTCTCAGAGGACCAGTGTGGCAGGGACAGTTTGGTAGCACTGAGCAAGGGGTATCAGAGGGGTATAAGGTAGCTGTGACCTGGCATAGAGTTAGCAGTCAGGCAGGCAGTCATTTCAGTGGGAGATAGCATCTGATACTCATCCCTTCGGGCTAGTCTTGTAATAGCGGCAGATAAATAAGCTGCTTCCAGTGTGTTCCCAGAATATCTCTGTCTGCAAAATGTCTTTGAGGAGATGTTTGACTTGCAAGCATGTGATTGATAAAATAAATACATTTTAAAAATGTAAACCTCTCTGAAAGAGGTTTTAGTTTCCTCTCTCTCCAGGGAAAAATAAGGCCCTTCTTTAACCACTTTTCTTCCCTAAGTGTAGAATTCTTGCCATGCTTTATAAGAAAAAACATTTTTTGGAGTGTAGTTCTTGCAGAAATATAAAGGGGTTGTGCCCAAACCACTGGGTCATGGCTATCCTGTGGGTGGTTTCTTAGATATTTTATGATGAGATAGCAGTCATGACACCTGCAAAGCATTTGAGGACCTGGCTCAAGGTTGGAGGAGCTGGACTTTAGAAGCGCTTACGTTGGGCTGGGCGCGGTGGCTCAAGCCTGTAATCCCAGCACTTTGGGAGGCCGAGGCGGGTGGATCACGAGGTCAAGAGATCGAGACCATCCTGGTCAACACGGTGAAACCCCGTCTCTACTAAAAATACAGAAAATTAGCTGGGCATGGTGGCGCGTGCCTGTAATCCCAGCTACTCAGGAAGCTGAGGCAGGAGAATTGCCTGAACCCAGGAGGCGGAGGTTGCGGTGAGCCGAGATCGCGCCATTGCACTCCAGCCTGGGTAACAAGAGCGAAACTCCGTCCCAAAAAAAAAAAAAAAAGAAGTGCTTACGTTGTTTTTCGCTGAATTCTGAGGGCGGGCAGCTGTAATGAGTGATAAGCTCTAACATGAGAGGAACCTTGCCTTTAAGATACACCTGCTAGAACAGGACTTGGTGCCTGGAAAAGTACCTGGTACAATGTAGGAACTTCATATATGGTTCTTGAATGCATGAATAACTGAATAACTGAATAAGTGAATGAGTGAATGACTGGGACCCTTCTCTGGGCTTTCAGATCATGTGGACAAGATTTCCCAGGACTTCTCCTTGCTGCTTGAGGACAGTCTGTGCAACAGCAGCATCAGCATCACCTTATTAGTGTTTCTGAATCACCTGGACATCTTGTTAGCATGTAGATTCTCATTCAGTAGATCTGGGACAGGGTCTAAGAATCTGCATTTCTGAGAAAATCCCTGGCTATACCATGCTCGTCTATGGGCTACACTTGAAGTAGCAGGGCTCTGTTAGGGTTAGATCATTAATAAGTCTTTAGTAAGTTCTCAGCATGCACCAGGGATTGTGGAGAAAGATGGAAACCTTGGTTCTCATGTTAAAGAAAAGTGTAATCATGGTGAACAATCAAGACTCATAAACTGGAGAAAATCCATTCATTGTGTTGTGTAGTATGATAAACGGTCAGGAGAAAGCTAGACGGAGGAATGAAGGATGACCTTGTGGAGGTGGTGCTTGGACCATGGTGTAGAATCATGGGATGTTGAAGTTAAAGTGGTGTCTGCTTCCAACCCTGAGTGATCTGTAAGTCTCCTTGATGGCTCGCCATCCAACTTCTGCTGAAATGTCCTCACGACAGAGAATGTACTGGGTCCCTAATTCTCAAGACATGTTGCTCTCCTTGTATTTTGTAAGATGTCCTGAGGAAAGGGTTTGCCTGGGTGAATAATGCCTACATGTGTTGCCTCTTCCATCCACATGCTGCAGATTCACAGTGCAGCGTATTAGAGGCTTTGCAATGTTTGGCACTAAGACAGTCAGTTTAACTTTGTATTACCTAAGGTAACTGGGTCCAACATATGTGACCACAACTTCACTCCTGTTTTATTAGTACTTATTAATACACGTTAGCAAGCCTGTATCAGGTGGTTCATCATTCTAAGTTAACACAGGACTCATTTATCACTCATAAAACATTTATTAAGCAGCCATGGTGTACCAGTCACTGTGCAGGGGTATGCAGAGAGGAGTAAATTATCTCTTGCTTGTATAGCACTTTATTGTTTACAGAGCACTCTCTCAGGCTTTCCCTTGAATTGTCAGCAGAACCTTGTGAGGTCGTATAAATTTTACTGCCATTTCGCAGTTGAGGAAACTGAGGCTTCTAGAGATTAAGTGACTTCTTTAAGGGTATATTCTTTCCAGTGGTACCACTGGGATTTGAAACTTTTGATTCGCAGTGGAGTGTTTTTTGTTTGTTTATTTAAACTGTATTCCATTTGGCTGCGATTTGGTGAGAGAACTGAGAGAGGTAGGTTTTAAAACTTGATTGAGAATTAAATTTGTATGAGAGAAATAAAGGCGTGGTTTCTGGAGCAGGGATGGCTCAAGCAGTGCTGAAGGAATTAGAGTACATAGAGTAGAGGGAACTTTAAAGGTCATTCAGGAGGAACTAACACTGTACTCCATGACTTTATGGAAAGCTTTATGGAGGCTTCTCCCACAGTGCTTTTCTATACGGCTCTTTTTTTTTTTTTTTTGGTGAAAAAATCTTGCTCTGTTGCCCAAGCTGCAGTACACTGGTGCAGTCTTGGCTCACTGCAACCTCTGCCTTCCGGTTTCAAGTGATTCTCATGCCTCAGTCTCCTAAGCAGCTGGGACTACAGGTGCACGCCACCACGCCCAGCCAGTTTTTGTATTTTTAGTAAAGATGGGATTTCACCATGTTGGCCAGGCCAGTCTCAAACTCCTGGCCTCAAGTGATCCACCCGCCTTAGCCTCCCAAAGTGCTGGGATTACAGGTATGAGCCACCACGCCCTGCTGCTTTCCTACATAGTTCTGATGCATCCTGGAGTCATAGATCTTTTGATAAGGAGCTCACTACAGCAAAGGGCAGCTTATTTCACTTATATACCATTCTCTTATGTTGAACTCAGATAGGGTCTCCTAGAGTCTTTATCCATTAATCGGAATTCCCTACCTCTGCTGAACCATATAGCACAAGCCTAACTCTACTTTTCACATGCTAACCCATTTAGATTTTTTCTTTTGAAAAATCTAAAATAATTTTTTTTTTTTTGAGACGGAGTTTCGCTCTTGTTACCCAGGCTGGAGTGCAATGGCGCGATCTCGGCTCACCGCAACCTCCGCCTCCCGGGTTCAGGCAATTCTCCTGCCCCAGCCTCCTGAGTCGCTGGGATTACAGGCACGCTCCACCATGCCCAGCTAATTTTTTGTGGTTTTAGTAGAGATGGGGTTTCACCATATTGACCAGGATGGTCTCGATCTCTTGACCTTGTGATCCACCCGCCTCGGCCTCCCACAGTGCTGGGATTACAGGCTTGAGCCACCACGCCCGGCCTGTAAAATAATTTTTTATTAGATTTGCAAATATATGTACAAGGTGAAACACTGAGAAAATGATATAGAGAAGCAAAACTAAAATTCAGAACTATCCACGACTCATAGATTATTAGTGTCACAATACTACTAGTCTTACAAACTATTTTCAGTAGTTTTTGATGTAGATGTATGTTGTTTTTTCATGTATATGTTTTTAGAAACCTAAATGAACCATACTATTTGGGATACTATTTAGTAATTTTTCTGGTAGGTGGAATTTTATTAATATCTTTAATATAAGTATTGCAATTAATTTTAAAATTGGATATAATATATCCAATTTTAAAATAGGGTATATAATTTATTCCCACTTGTCAGATATTTTTGTTGGTTCTCTCTCATTTTTGACAGTTGGTTTCCATGCTGTAATAAATATCTCATTAGGTTAATTTCTGCCTTTATAGTCTAGGTAAACTCTTTCTGTTACCTATTCCTAGGAATGAAAAAGTAAAGCCCAAGATTCTAGCTTGAAAATAGCTCCATGGCCCACTTCTCCATTCTCCAGCCTCACGGTCCTCATTTCTCTTACGATGTGGCTTTGTGCCCCTCCTTGCTGTGTTAAAGTGTGCTCACTTTAAACTATTGATCTCTCTGCAGTCTCTGGGATCCAGATTGAAGATCCTTTCCTACTCTGAATGCCGCATTTCTAATCAGTACAGCCAGATAGAGCATTAATTTTTATAGGACCTTGTCACACTGAGTCATTGAGCTTGTGGGCAACCCAATCCCTTAAGACTCTCATATGATCTTCTCCATCCTATACTTGTGAGTTGATTTTTTTTTTTCTGGCCCTAAGTGCATGACTTGACATCTATCCTTATTAAATTTCTACCTTATTAAAGTCAGCCAGTCATTATATCCTTTGAGATAGTATCAGGAACAGACTCTATCATCCTTCATAGTCACTATCTCTTCCAACTCCCAGTCACAGGCAAATTCCAGTGTCAAATGATTCAGCAAATCCCAGCAATCATTTCTGTCTCTGTCTTCCTTACTGTAAATTTTTTGAGGCCAAGACCATGTCTTATTAATTCTCCTCAAAAAGTAGTTCCTGCTTCCATTTTGTCACACATGACATAGCGGATACCCAGGAAACGTTGCCACATGAATATTTGTTTTGATTTAACTCCAGAGATGAGGGCTTGGTGTTGGTGGGTATTTCAGTGAGGAAGAATGTAGAGAACTTTAGGTTTGGGTCTCTTGAGCTTACAGTGAGAATCAAGAGACAGAAAACTGGCCAGACCATGGGTAATGGATGCGGTAAGGAGAAATTTAAATACTCCTCTGAGGGTACTTGGTTGACTGGGGGCTTGAGCTAATTCTTCAGATGTATTTTGATGTTCTCCAGAAAGGCAGACAGTGGAGGGATTCCTCCGGGGACAATTGTTGAATGCCCAAGGCTGTGAAAAATCCAGAGTTGGGACTAGGGGAGTGGAAAAGGAGATGATGGTTGCTGGGTGAGTTGACTAGAAACCAGCCACCCAGTCTTTGAGAATTGATATCTCAAATAAAATTGTTGAATAATGATTGCATAGAAGGGTCTTTTCTGCTTCTTTTCTTTAAAATGTAGAAAAAAAATTTACCTTCTCTTTTTCTTTTTACATTTATTGAGCTTAAGGTTTGCAAAGCTAATGCCTACTCATGGCTGATTACTGTTAGATCAGAGGAGGAAATGAAAGCAAAACCCAGGAGCTCTGATTCTTCTCACTCTGCTAGTACCTGTAAACCAGACTCTTGGTATGAAGGCAGCAGGGTAGCACCTCCATTGACCCACTTGGGGGCTTGCCTTGGGCTCCATCAGCACTGTGGAGTCTCAGATCCCTCACCTATAAAAGGAGAGCGGTACTACCTGCTGGCCTTTTTGGGTTGTTGTGAAACACATGTAAGACAGTGTTAGGCAAAGTAAGGTCTGAGGGCTGGGCTTTGGACACAGCTGCTTCTAGGTAAAGGCCTGTTGAGTTGGATGACAGTGAACTTTGCAGCATTTCCTAGCCCCAGAAGTTCAAGAGCAGGAGCCTGAGTGTTCTTGGTCCCTGGTATGGCTATGGATTTCTAGGCAAGCAGAGGGCTCTGGGGCCCCTGCTTCCCACCTGCCAGTGGTTCCAGCTCTCCGATTAACTGAAGGGCAAGTTTTTCTTGAGGAAGGGAGGGAGATTTCTTAGTGGCCCAGGTCCAGCCACAGGAAATTTGAGGACCTTGAGCCCTGTCCCATTGACCTTGGAAATTTAACAGCTTCTTCATTGGTAGAACCTTGGTTATTTGTGTAAAGTGAGCTTGCAGGGTTCTGAAGTAGCCACTCAGTTGACCTCTTCTGCCTCCCACCTGGGTGCTTGGTGGTATCTGTCACACTTCCCTCAGCTATAAGAAAGTGAGTTTGTATTTTTCTATAGATGCATGCCCGTGTGCATGCATATTTAAATAACGTGTATGTGTGAACGTATGTATATATAGTCTGTGCCATATAATGATGTTTCAGTCAATGACAGATCATATATGCAATAGTGGTCACTTCATAATGCAGCTGAAAAATTGCTATTGCCTGCTGACATCTAATGATCCTGATTCTGTGTAGTCCTAGGCTAATGTGTTTGCGTGTGTGTGTGTGTGTGTGTGTGTGTGGTGTTCCTCCCCACCCGGGAACAGGGTCTTGCTCTGTTGCCCAGGCTGGAATGTGATCATGTGATGATAGCTTACTGCGGCTTTGAACTCCTGGGGTCAAGTGATCCTCCTGCTTCAGCCTCTCAAGTAACTGGCATGCACCACCATGCCTGACTAATTTTTAAATGGTTTTGTGGAGATAGGATTTCGCTATGTTGCTGTGTTGCCCAGGCTGGTCTTGAACTCCTGGGCTCAAGAGATCCTTTTGCCCAGGCCTCCTGAGTAGCTGGGATTACATTGTGAGCCACTCCGCCCAGCTATGTCTTTGTTTTTGAAAAGTAAAGGAGAAGAATTTTTTTTTTTTTTTTTAAATAGAAAGCTTATGGAAAAAGCTATAAAGAAAAATATTTTTGTATAGCTGTGTGATGTTCATGTTTTTAAGCTAAGTGTTTACAAACAAGTCAAAAGTTAAAACAATTAAAAAGTTTATAAAGTTGCAGTGAGCTAAGGTTATTTTATAACCGAAAAAAGAAAATTAAAAATAAATTTAGTGTGACCTAGGAGTACATTGTTTATAAAGTCTACAGTAGTGTACAGTAATATCCTAGGCCTTTACATGCACTCATCACTCACTCATTGACATGCCTAGAGCAACTTCCAGTTCTGCAAGCTTCATTCTAGGAAGTGCCCTATGCAGGTGTACTATTTTAATCTTTTATACCATATTTTTACTGTATCTTTTCTATATGTAGATACATTTAGATACACAAATACTTACCATTGTGTTACAATTGCCTGCAATATTCAGTATAGTAACATGCTGTAGAGATCTGTAGCATGGGAACTATAGGCTATAACTCTCCCAAATAGCCTAGATGTGTAGTAGGATATACCATGTAGGTTTGTGTAAGTGTGCTCTATGATCTTGATTGACGACGAAATTGCCTAACATTTTGTTAAGCAACATGTGACTACACGTAAACTGTTGTGCATTCACAGTCATTTACAACTGCATATACAGAAACACACAAACACACAGCCATATATAATTTTAAAGAATTTGGAAGATCTAAGATTATATTAAAGGTAGTTTAGTCTACTTTTGTGTTGATTAAGTGTTACTGTGCTGTAATTAATTTAGTGAAGGAAATTAAAATGGGGATATGGGGAAAATGTGACTATGCCTAATTGACAAGGATCTGGGGCAGACCAGAAAAGTATTATGGCCAGGCAGAAGTTGAAACCTTTGAGATGTGTGGCTCAGGACTTTTAAAACCTTTTTTCCAGGTTAGAAATACTGAAGGTTTCCATTCTAAAGGATGAAAAGGATCTTTTCCTTTCTCCATAGCTACCCAGGGAGTTGTCTCTTCCTTTCTCCTTTCCCCCAGTTCTTTTTTGGTTCATTCACTCCGAGTCTCGTCTGAATAAGTGTTAGGGGAAGGGCTTCCTGCAGGATTTGAAAAGGGCAAGGAAAAAGTGGGGAAAAAAAAATCTTATCCCACTGCTGTGGTTCTTTGTCATCTCTGGTCCCTGTCCTTGACAGAATCACACAGCTACAAAGTGGTGGAATGTGCATTCCAACCCAGGCCTCTGTGTCATGCTCCCTACCAAACTCCCAGCTCTTCGGGCAGATCACTGCCTGCCCTCCATGTCTTCTTTCTTGCTTTGATTTTTTTTGAGGGCTTACTGTGTGCTGTGCACAGTTCTGGGTTCTGGGTTTATAGCTGTGACCAAGGCAGACGTATGCTTGACTTATGTTGACCATGAGGCATGCATCCCCTGGTTCCAGCACCACTCTGCCCCCACGATTTGTGTACATGTGTCTTTCTATCACAACTGTTACTGGGTTGCATTTAGAGTTATCTGTTGGTGTATCTGCCTCTCTCACTGGATTGTGAGATCTTTCAGGGAGGAGTTAGTTACTTACCTTCATCTTTCCATCACAGAGCCATGCCTGAAGTTGGCTGCATGCTTGTTGAAGGCTAGTTGAATGAATGCTTGCATCCCTTTTATGATACATAACTAAATTGTGAGCAATCCAGGTACCTACCACTTCTGTGTCTCAAGCGGTCCTACAGAACTACTACGTGATAGGCCATGTTTTATCCTTTAGCTAGACATCTAGAGAAGTAAATAAGGTTTCAAGTGCTTCATCACTATGTGAATTGTAAAGGAAAATCTTTTTTAAAATGTTAATATGATTGAGATAGTTGTTTACTCTGGCAAATAGTTTGCGTCTTGGAGTCCTTTCTGTGAATCTGTCCATAATGTCCTGGAATTCCAAATGCATCCTTTTCTCTTCTTCTCATTTACTATTTCTGTTTAAAACCAAAATATGTGGAAATATGTACAGCCTTTTAATACCAAAGGCTTCAGGTTTTCTAGCTTTTGTTTTGTTTTGTTTTGTTTTTTGTCATTGCCCTACCTAGAGCAAACTATTCAGGAAAGATAGGTGTGCACAGTAGTGGTGTGTCTTAAGATGAAAATGAATTCAGTTTTTTTTTTTTTTTTAATGTGATTTAAAATGTTATTTGCATTTAAGCTATTAGATATTTTGCTGAATTCAAAAAGTTGTAAAGTGGGGACAGAAATAATCACCTCTCCTTTGAAGATGCAATTTACTAGTGATTGCTCTCAAACCTTAAGAGTGTGCATCTACGAATATTTATTGTATTCTAAGTTTCAGATACAGGCATAATCCTCAAAGCTTGTGAATGATGCTTGAATATATTAATTAAATTTAGGATTTATATGAAACTTTATGGTCTTATGGAGTACAATAGGCTCCAGCTAGAACCTAAGCTTTTGATTCTTATCCATTCACAAAGAAATCTAGGTAAAGCAGAAATTAACTTTAAAAAAGCAGAGAATGTTTCTTTGAAATGGCCAAATGGATCCTTTTTTACTTTAAAAATTTACCTAAAATTTTCTTATAGGATCTTCTTTTGAAAAGTGCCTTTTAAAATGTTGGACAGAATTGTAATGACCGTGTTTTATTATTTTGTTAGAAATAGTCTTTTTCTTTAGAAGCAAAAACGGTGTTAGAACATTCGTATCTTTATGTATATATTAAATAGAGTCAATAATACTTTATTGGACTTGAAGAAAAATTTAACTCTTGGGCAGTCCAGCTGTGAATAAGCTAGAAGTCTATTTGTTCTGGTGGACAGGTGAATGGAGTAGAAATAGAATATTATACTTTGAGAGCTATCTAAAAAAGTCACGTTTCAGCTCTCTTGTTTTCCAATGAGGAGACGGAGGCCTAGGTTGGGGAAAAAAAAGGAATTGCTCAAAATTGTTATATTATTGTTTTATCTCATCTTACCTAGCAGAAGTTAGACTCCTCAGACCGTATGTTTATACACCCCCATCTTCGCAGTTCACTTAAGTCCTTCATAAGGGTGGTTTGACTAAAATCAATGAAAGACTAAGCAAAAAAGAAAAAAAAACGTAATCATCTGCATTTAAAAATGCCCTCTGCATCTCAGCTGCTCTATCTCAGGTCCCCAGATACCTTTTACCTGTGATATTTCTTGGTGAACAAATAAAAAATTAGGCTTGTGTGAGGACTTTGCTTACTGATGGAGAATTCAGACAGCTGTCAAGCAAGTGTGTGTCCTCTACTTACAGCTGTCCCTTGTCATTTCAGTGTTACCTGTATGGAGCTGTTCTGCATTGGGTTTGCCCTAAAGGTAAACTTAAGTCATACTGGTAGTCGTTTGTGCTTTTCAGTTGCAGCTCTGTACTCTAGCAGCTTACAGCTTGTGGGGCTCAAGTCTGGATATGCGTAGCTTATGCATGCCTTTTAGTGTCACTGTTACCATTTGCTCATAATTGGAGGGAAAAAAAGAGGAAACATTTTGCTTAGTAACAAATAAAAAATTCATTTCTCCTATGTGAAACATAAATCAAGAAAGTTGGAGGTTTATATAGAGAAGCATTGTAAGGATGGTGTAGTAGTCCATTTTTATGCTGCTGATAAAGGCATAACCGAGACTGGGTAATTTATAAAGAAAAAGAAGTTTAATGGACTTACCGTTCCTCGTGGCTGGGGAAGCCTCACAATCATGTCAGAAGACAAAAGGCACATCTTACATGGCAGCAGGCAAGAGAGAATGAGAACCAAGTGAAAGGGGAAACCCCGTATATAAAACCATCAGATCTCTGGAGACATTCACTATCCCCAGAGCAATATGGGGGAAACCACCTCCGTGATTCACTTATCTCTCTCTGAGTCTGTCTCACAACACATGGGAATTATGGGAGCTACAATTCAAGATGAGATTTGGGTGGGTGCACAGCCAAACCATATCAAGTAGTTAAGTAATTTCTAAGGCAGAAATATATAGAATAAATACTATGCATGTACCAGCTACCTGAAAGAATGTAAAATGGAGTAAGGGAAGAGAAGCAATTACTGCCCCTCTACCTTCTGAGCTGACCCTTAAGTATTGATATAAATTTGGCATTAATAAAGATTTAGCAGCCTTGAAGAATGTTTTCTAATTTTAGCCCAAAAATAGGTATCTGACAAATTGATCAAACTGCATTTTAAACTTTTGTTCCTGTAAAGAGGAAAATACTCCTTTGATATCAAGAGAATTTGAAGAGGTGACATGTCTAAGCCCCTGTACCATGTGTGGCACTGAATCATAGCCTTAGGATACCAGAAGGCAGGCACAGAGCTTTAACTCTGTAGGTGTGTAGATTCTGCAAATCACCTTGCCCACAAATAGATGTCCTTTTTTCTAATAGAGTAGGTGGTAAGAATCTTCTTCTTGATGACTTGGATGCTTTTCCTTTCAGTTTCAGATGAAAAAAATCTTTGAATTTTCTGTTTTTACTTGCCTTGCTAACCACTCCTTAAGACAGCTTGGCATGTGAGCTCTGAAAATCAGAGCAATATTCCAGTCCCTCCCTTTTTAGCAGTTAATGAATTGATTCTATATTCATTAAAGGTGATTTGTGCCAAGCCAGGTCCTAAAGACACACCCCAGTAAGACAGGGTTGCTGCCTTCATGGAGTTTGACATTGGAGAAATAGACTTGTTGATGGGCAGTTTCAGAGGTGCTCTGATACAAGGGCATGATGTTGTGGAAGCAGGCACAGGACCACTCAGTCTGATTTAGGTATCTGGGAAGCCTTTGTGGAGGAAGTGATAGCACTGTTGAGATGGGAAGACACCTGGAAGAATACAAGGGGTGACTGTATGTATGTGTGAAGCATCTGTTGGAATATGAGTGCTCCAGCACTGAGTGTTATGTTTAGATTACACTGTGGGTGTAATTTGACTTGGTCTGACTGCTTTGTTTTGAGGTCTCATTCAGTCTGTCTGTCTTATCAATCAATCAGTCATCTAATCTGTTGTCTCTCTACAGTCTGTCTTTTTAATTGTGGTAAAGTACATGTAACATAAAAGTTACCGTCTTTATTTTTAAGTGTACAGTTCAGTGGTATTAAGTACATTGACATTGTTTTGCTATCATCAGCACCATCTATGCACAGAACTCTTTTTATCTGCAAAACTGAAAATGTATCTATTAAACAATAACTCTGTGTTCCTTCCTCCTTCTCCTAGCCCCTGTAAACCACCATTCTACTTTCTGTCTCCTAATTTGACTACTCCAGTTACCTCCTATGAGTGGAATCCTACTGTATTTGTGCTTTTGTGACTGGCTTATTTCACTTAGCATAATCTGCTCAAGATTTATTCTTGCTGTCATGGGGGCCAGAATTGCCTTCCTTTTCAAGGCTGAATAATACTCAAGGTCCTATTTTATTAAAATTTCAAGTATATGTGAAATACTAATGAACACATTAACGAGCTCTCTATTACCGTTACTGATAAGTCATTCATTCATTTGTCCCTCCCTCCCTCTGTTATTGATTACATGTTAGGTGCCAGACATTGGGCTAGTTACTGCAGATACAAAGAACACTTTTATCTACCTCCCACCCCAAATATTGGTCCATCAAGGAGAGAAGCCCAATGAAATATTAAACAATATTAGCAAAAGAGTAGTTGTATGTATAAAGTTCTGTGGGACTTAACAGGTAACACAAACAAAAGCTGCATGGGAAAGGCAAAGAAAGCTTTACCAAAGAGGTAGCAATTGAATTGGCCTCTGAAGTATTTGTGGGAGCTTTATAGGTGGTGAGGAAAGGCATTTCAGACAAGAGGAACAGCATAGCAGTGGCTTGGGAGTCTTGTCTGTACTCATAGGCAGTGTTATGCGGTGGTTATCGATTAAACTCTGGAGTCAGACTGTCTGGATTTAAATCCTGGCTCTTCCACTTCTCTGAGTGATGAGGCCATTTATTTTCTTTCCATGCCTTAGTCTCCTCATCTCTAAAGTAAGAATAACAGTAGTACTTTTCTCATAGTATTGTTACGGACATTAAATGAGTCAAGACATACAAAGTGCTTAGAACAGGGCCAGGTACAGAATATATACTCTATAAGTGTAGCTACTGTGATTATTGCTACTGTAATGTTTGAGGGAATATCAAGTCATTTGGTTTACCTAAAATAGGCTATAATGTGTGTATGTGAAAATTGTCACTAGACATAAAGTTGGTGCGTTAGTCTGTTTTCACAGTGCTATGAAGATATACCTGACCCTGGGTAACTTATAAAGAACAGAGGTTAGTTCTCATGGTTAGGGAGGCCTCAGGAAACTTATAATATGGCAGAAGCCAAAACAGGTACGTCTTCCATGGCATCAGGAGAGAGAAGTGAGTGCCGAGCAAAGGGGGAAGCCCCTTATGAAACCGTTGGATCTTGTGAGAACTCAGTATTACGAGAACAGCATGAGGGTAACTAGCTCCCATGATTCAGTTACCTCCCACCAGGTCGCTTCTACAACACATGAGGATTATGGGAACTACAAGATGAGATTTGGGAGGAGACACAGCCAAACTATATCATTTGGAGATTGCCTGGGTGGATCCTGATGATAAAGGATTCAAGCATCCCCATATCTGTGACTTCTGATCTTTCTTCTTGTATTCAAGTTCTTGAATATCTGAAGTTGTAACTGATGTTTACTTAAATTTTCTTTTTAAAAATATTGGAATTCTTTCTTAAAAATTGCAAAAACGACAGAACATGAAAAAAAGTATAAGACAAAAAACTGTGATGTCACTGTCTTAACCTAGTAACTATTTCCTTTTTATTTTCACTTTGTGTAGCTATATGCATCAAACTAGTTATAATCATTATATAATTTTGTTTTGCTTTTAAAAATTCATATTCTTTGAGAAATTCTCCCTTATATTTTAGTTCATTTTATTCTTCTAAATGAATGCCCAGTTTTTCTTTGCATTCATGTACTGTGTTTTTTTTAAAAAGCCTTTTTTTATCGTATTATAGCTGGTTTTTATAATCTACATATTTGTGCTCATAATTTTTATTTTCTAATGAATTTTCTCTTTTTGATAAATTTTAGGATTGCTAGTTCAAAGGATTTAAGGCTTTTGAGGCTCCCAATAAATGTAGCTAATTGGATTTTCATATCCACACCACCACCAGGGTATTTTCTATGTCATATTCACTAGAGATGTGCTTAGAGCCTTTAAAGGTTTGCTGATTAAGAGGTTGAAAATAACACCTTGAGTTTGCTTGAATTTGACATTTTTCTGCCTTTTCTTCCCATAAGCATATGGGAAAATATGACCATGCATATTTTCCTATATGCTTACTCTCCTCTCTAATTGTCTATTCATCTCCCCTTTCTGCTTGTGTTCTTGACTTTTTCCAATGTAAATTTGAATTGTTTATTTACCTTATTAGTTTTGTGTTGGAGAAAAATACAGGTGCAGGATATTAATGAGAAGATCAAAAAACCTTTTTCCCCCCTGCCCTGCAGTAGCAAAGCTCTCACATCCTTGCATTTGTGGTTCTGGGAAAGCAGAAAGAAGCACAAGCTTTTGCCATGCGCCAGCACTCCTGGGATCATGGTGGCCAGAGTCTGGGCTCTCCAATAGCCTTGTTTTTCACTGTATTGCTTTTCAGCAGAAAAATCATGTAGCTGTCAGTTAACTCAGCTCTAACAGTGTGCACACTTGGTTTAGAGGGCCTGGCCTGCTCCTCACATCCCACGAGCACCTGATATGGAGCCAGCACGCAGTAGGCAATTTGTTTTCACCCACCATAGATCAGATGTTGGAATGCACCTTTCTTGACATCTTCATTTGCCTCTGGTTCCCCTATAGCATCACTGTTTTAAGAGGTCTTCTAGCTATTCTTTGATTACCTCTAGTGATGGGAGGTTTACTCTTTCCCAAATACATTTAGACCATGAGCGCAAGGAGATAAATCTGGGTTTGAATTTCATCTTGACCACTGACTAGTGGCATGATTCTGGACAAATTACTTAATATTTCTAAACTTCATTTTCTTTATCTGAATAGCAGAGATAGTAATATTACATTTCTACCTTGTACAGTTGTGATGAGGATTAAGTGAAATAATAAAAATAAAGTTCTGGACTCTAAAGAAGTCAAATTTCTAAAAGTAGAGAGTAGAATGGTTGTTACCAGAGGTTTTGGGGGTGAGTGGGTGGGTAGGGAAAGGGGAGGTTAGTCAAAGTGTAAAGTTTCTGTTAGGAGGAATGAATTCTGGTGCAATAACATGGTGACTGTAGTTAACAATAATGTGTGGTATATATTGAAATAGCAAAAAAAGAGAAGAACTTAAGTATTCTTACCACAAAGAAATGATACCTGTTGGAGGTGATGGATATGTTAATTCATCAGATTGGATCATTCCACAATGTATACATGCATGGAAATAAATTGGACTAGGCCCGATTATCCCCAAAGGTGCTTGGAAAGTGTCACATTAGAATTTAGGGTTGTCTATTTAGAAAGCGCCGAGACATGTTCATACATGTATACCCCATAAACATACACCCCATAAACATATACAATTATTATTTGTCAATCAAAAATAAAATAAAACTTTACAAAAGTGAAGTCTTGATCCCTGTTACTCACATAGTGTCAAATAAATGCTAGCTGTGAATATTGTATTTACTATTAACAAGGTGTATTTCCTTAAACTTTTACTGTCTATTAGAATCTCACTGATTTGGCTGGCACAGAAACCACAGCGCAGCCTCCAGCTCTTATAGTGGCCTGGAATTTGGAGTATATTCTCCTGTAATGGAGATGTGGGAGGGTATTGTCTTTGAGCTGATTCCAAAGTGGGCCATGGCCCAGCTGTTGGGGCTGGGCAGTGCTGTAATATGTCCAGGCTAGCACCTTCTTGGTTTTCAAAGTCCAATTATAGAGACCTCTTGTTTGTCCTTCTCTTTCTCAGCTGGTGTTCTTGCCTTGGCATCCCTAATAGAAGATGATATAAAAACATTTAGAGGAAATGAAACTCTGTTCCACGTACTAGTTACCTGTTCCCCTTCACAGAAAAAGGCTTAGTTTAGCAAAGAGAACTAAAGGTAGAGATTATGCTTCTAAATGCATAGCAATATATGTCTAGCTCATTGACAGCACTCAATAAATGTTGCTTTTATTAGTATTACAGGTAAGCCAATACGAGGGTAACCTGGGCATAGGGTAGGCAGGATGTGACTCTTCTCTTATCCCCAGACTTAGTATTTTAGTATTTTTGCTGAGAATCTGGTTGATGATCTGAAAGCTCCTCAAAGTCTCCTGTGATCGAAGCAGACAGCTTTTATCCTTGGGGAACCATTGTAATTGGTATTAGTACTAGGTTCATGAATCTTAACGATTATGGAGTTCAGCTTAGTCCAGCATAACCCACTATGCTTTGTAGAGAATAACTTAGCAGGAACAGCCCTCTGCTAGGTAGTTGCTTCCTAATAATTGTTAATTTTGGTTTAACAACTGAAGTATTAGGGAATCTAGTGACTTTAAGAAATAGTATTGAAGTGGTGGTAATTGAGATTTAAAAAGTTGCCTCTGTGACAAATGAAATAGATTTAAGCTGGGGGGAAATAGTTACCCATCAACAGGGGTGGTATTTAGAATATTTAACCAGAAACCACTGCAGGCCCCTAGATGTGCCAGACACCTATTCTTGTTGAATAGTGAGGAGGCCTTGGGGCACTACGAGGAGACAGAGCATTCGGAGGTGGGGGGTTGGGGGGGGATTGGGGCACTGACTCTTTCCATGCTCTTATGGAAGTATTTCAGTATTTTAAACAACTGGTATAGCTGAACCAGTCAAGTACTGGAGGCGGTGTAGGAGAGAGTGTCTGAAATTGGCAGATATTCAGAGCTGTTGATAGATTCTTCACTTGTCTTCTTTAATTCGTTGCTGAGAAAACCTTAGTTGCGCTAGGCTCGATTATCCCCAAAGGTGCTTGGAAAATGTCACATTAGAATTTAGGTTTGTCTATTTAGAAATCACTGAGACATGTCCATTTATTCAGAAAATACTGACTGTGTATACAGTGTGAGAGGTCCCCAGTCTGTATCGGTGGCCTTGAAATTGTTCCTGCTCTTCTACTATATGCTAGAAATCTGTCCTTGAGAAAGGATTACAAGGATGTTTGCTGCAACAGTTGGGCAAAATCTCAATGTGCAAGCATGGGGAAAGAGCTAAGTCATAGCATATCCTCCACCCAGAATATTATGTACCTCTTAAATAACACAGATACAAATAAGTTTTCAGGACTTAGGAACTAATTCTGACTGTGAAGTGTTAGGTGGGCAACAAAAACCTAAAGGAATGATTAGTGTAAGGACATCAAAATGCATGGTTAGCACTGATTATTATTTGATGGTGGAATATGGGTAAAGTTAATTTTCTTTATGGATATTTCTATGTGTTTCACTTTTTTTGGTCATCTGTGGGTGTTAACTTATGACTAGAGGTGTTCCAGAAGTATTTTTTTTAAACTTCATTAAACATTTAAAAATTATTGTGTAATTAGTGAGTGGGTGAACATGTTGGATTTAAACTTGGAGAAGCACATTTGGAGGTTGTATTTATCTCCTGTAAAGAAAGCTGCTGACTTGGTGGGATAAAAATAAGAGGCCTTGGTCAGCCTCCTGGCGTTGAGGCACCCGGCTCCCCCAGGCTTCCAGACTGCTGGTTCTGAGAGGCCCTAATGGGCTTGTTGAAAGGCTCTACTTGGCTTCTTATTAATGTCCCTCCCTGAGCAGTGCTCTGCTCTGCTGGCTAACCTTGTCAGAAGGTTACCCGCGGCTCTCCAGGGCTCAGCTAATTTTAAACCTGGTCAGGCAGTGTGGTGGCATTGCTCTCCAGAGACATGAACAGCTCCCTGGGTGACACCGCTGGGGAAAGATGAGTTGAGTCCACGGTTTTTTCTCATCCTCCTGTAAGTGACCAGGCACGCTGAACAAGCAAAGAGAGCTGGGATTATAATGAGAGCTTTTATGGTAAAAACCAGGATTATTAAAGATCTTTTAGCAATGTCAATGCTGGTTGATAATTGCACGGTGTGATATGCCCTGCATGAACTGTGTTAATTCTGACCACACTGGGAGTAGCAAGGTGAATGAGATCCTCTCTTCTGGGAACTAGGCTTTGGCTGCTTTTAAAGACAGAATGAAACTACAGTGAATTTCACTATTTATATGGTATTCTTTTAAATTTTCAGAACTCAAAGTCCACTTTGAGTGATACGTTCTTCTATGAAGTTTTTGATCAATTTGATTGGGAGACGGCTATTTCTGAAAAGCTAAAAAAAATTTAAAAACACAGAATTGCTGCCTGTCTGCATGTTAACTGCTGGTCTGGCTGCCGCTAAAATTGTCATTTTAAAGGCTATTTTTCTTTTCTGAGTATTTGCAATAGAGTCTTGTTCAGAATACGGCTATGTCTTATACATGCAACCCTGTATTGTAAAATGAAACGTAAATCAATAACTGTAAAATAATGTGACAATTGAGAACCTTTTCCCTATCAAAATTAATTCTTTTTTAAAAACTTAGCTCATATTTTTCACTTAGAATTTTTTTGTCTGTCTGTCTTTCAACACCTTCAGGTTGTGAATCTAAATGTGCCTATTAGAGTTGGCTCTGTCTTCTCCTGCCAAGGCATTCACAGCTTCTTTGGCACATAAGGGATTATAATGGGAAACCCAGTCCACCCAGTGGATGGCTTGTTCTTGAGGCTTACCTGCCTGGCTTAAAGAAGTGTGTCTTTTCTTGTAGCTGGGCCTATACCCACCCACTCATAAAACAGTTGCTAGGAGCAAATTAAAGAGACATTGTGTATGGAGTAAACCAAGATGAAAGAACAATAGATGGAGAATCAATACCCTGCTAACTCCCTACAGTGATTGAAGTTAACTTTATTTGAAATATCTAGGCTGGGCCAGACCACATCAAGCTAGCAGCATTCTTGCACGAGAGTGGCACGGGAGTGAACTTTGATTTCATTTTAGGGAAGAAGAAAAAATAATGAATAAATGCTTTTTATTAGCCTTCCCCCCCACCCCCCCCTTGAAGTCCTACCTCTTCTACAATAAAGCTAATTAGCTTTGACATGTTTGGATGTAGTTTTGAGAAAATTAAAGCTGAGTAATATTAGGAATTTGTTGAGTGGAAATACTTGTTAAAACCTTCATTGACCCAAATCTGACTTTTATACATGGTATTAAATAAGCAAACTAAAGAAAACTTCATCTCCGTCTTGCCCTAAAATAATATTTTTAAAAGCACATTCAGAGTTGTTAAGTATAATATAAATATGTTACTCTGATTGGATACTAAATGAGTTACTGAAGAGGCTGTGGCGGTGATATTGAGTGTAGTTATGAATTTAATGTTCATTTCTTAAAAACCAAGTCCTCTTTGACACATGTTCAAAGGTCTTGCTTTTTTTTTTTTTTTTTTTTTTTTTTTTCCTTCTCCTGGGCTTCTCTTTCTCACCTCTGGGACACTTTCCTCTTACACTTGGCCCGCATGCCTGGTTTAGGCAGGCCCACTGTTATTTTTGTGGTAACCTGACACCTTGGGCCAAGTGCAGCCCCCAGGCCCCTGTGGGAGGTGAACTGGCTGAGAGCTCAAAGGGCGGGCTTCAGGCTGCATTCTCCTAGGATGAGCCGCTGCCGAAGCAGGCTGGGCTGAGGGCTGTGGGCCGGCTGTAGCAGTGGCTGAGATGCCACAGACCAGAGTGAGGGGCTGGGGATCACCACTAAAGACCTCAGATTGTGGCTCAGCAGGTAGCAGGCCCTGCCTCAGGTTAAAGGAAGGCGGAGTTGGTTGTTGAGGCTACAGACGAGGTAGTCAGGGTGTTTAGAAACCTTAGGAAGGTTTTATTGAGGCTGGTGAGTTGAGCCTTTTATCTCACTCTATGGTTCTAATCTAAGTTATGCCTGAGGCTGCCCTTGTAATTCCTTAGACAAGGATGTATTTCTTAAGAATCATCAAAATTGTATTAACATTTTAGGTTAAAATAAAGCAAATGGTTATTTGTTGCTGGGATTGGGGTGCAGAAATGAATGGGAAATAGTGCCTGCCTTCGAAAATTTGCAGTATAGCAGGGAAGAAGGTGGATATAGAAGCAATAATTATTATTACTGTCAACATTCTTAATTTTTTTTTTGAGACTGAGTCTTGCTCTTAATTTAATTAAAAAATTGATTAAAAAATTTTTTTTGAGATGGAGTCACCAAAGCTGGAGTGCAGTGGTGCAATCTTGACTTCACTGCAACTCTGCCTCCCAGGTTCAAGTGATTCTCCTGCCTCAGCCTCCCAAGTGGCTGGGATTACAGGTGCTTGCCACCATGCCGGCTAATATTTTCTATTTTTAATAGAGATGGGGTTTCACTGTGTTGGCCAGGCTGGTCTTGAACTCCTGACCTCAAATGATCTGCCCGCCTAGGCCTCCCAAAGTGCTAGGATTACAGGTGTGAGCCACCACGCCTGGCCTATTAGTTTTGTTGATCAACTATTTGAGAACCTATGGTGGCACAGTTAAGACATACTACCTATGCTAATCTCTAAGCATTTAGATAAGACAATATATGCATTGACTGTTGATGATTGAGATATTCTGTTAATACTTTTCATGGATCATCTCGTTTAATCTTTACAACAGGTGGATAATATTGTTACTTCCAGTTTTCATGAAACACAGGCAAGGTAATTAGTGGGGGAATAAAAATTCAACCTCTTTGGGTTTCTAAAACTCAGTATTCTCTTTATGTATATGTAACTACTCTGCCATATGGATTCTCCAGGTGCCTAAGGTGATCCCTGCAATTCTTAGGAGTACCTACCAAGGACAGTATTAACAAACGTTTTGTGAGCTCCAGCAATCTGTCAGGTATTGGGAGAGCCCCAGGCACCTGAAGGAGTGATGTAGGCAGCCAGCTGTGTCGGGGCTTGTTGGAGTGCGTGTGCAGCTAAAAGGTTGGGGTCCTGGATGGGTGGCTGGAGGAGCAGGCTGAGAACAGGTATGAAAGGCCAAGCAGGATGGTGTAGGACAGACTTGCTAAAAATACGTTTCCTGGGATTCTGATTCGTTATTTCTGGCATCAAAGCTGGGAATCTCTGTTTAAGTGGACACCTATATCATCCTGTGTAACTAGGCTTGGAGACCAGGTTGTTGGCAGTAGTGAGTGTGGGGAGGCAAGGGACAGCTCAGCTCTGGCAGAGGGCTGAAGCAGAGATGGTATGGTCCTTTCCTTGAGACAGGAGCAAAGTTAGTAGAGTAGAGTGGAGCAGAGGGGATCTAGGGGGACTAGGGGGTCAAGTGGACATTCTTGGTGATCATTTAGATCAGGAACCTAGGATAAGACCCTCCCTTTGGATGTTGCTCTAGCCAGTTTATCTGAGAAACAGTATCTCTAAGAGGAGGCTGTGGGATTGGGTTATTTCTCCAAGGACCTGGGAGTACTTTTGGATTTTCATGGGGCTTTTACAGGTAGATCTTTAATTAGCAATGTAACTTTGAAGGTGTCAAGGACCAGTGTGCCGGAACTGTGTGTATGTGATGATTTGCCCTGGTTCGTTTTGCCTGTGGGGGACTTCTGGCCTCTCAAGTCATATCCCCTACATAGAGGCACTGTTAGGCAGTTGGACTGAGAGGGAATCTGCCCCGGGAAGTCTTTCCCAGAGGGAGGGTTTTAGTGGCCATTTGTAGGTATAATTGGAAATGATTACATTTTAATAAATGTAAGGGGCTGAGGGCTCATCTTGTTCCTCCACCAGGTTTAATAGAATCTGTAGAAGGATGTAGCCTTGGAAGGAAATATATTACCCACCCAACTTTGGCACCCTGTTCCTTCCCCCCCCCACCCCCACCTTTTTCCCTAAAGAAACGTGTGTGTGTGTTTGTGTGTGTGTGTGTGTGTGTGTGTGTGTGTGTGTGTGTGTGTGTGCTGGGGAGCTGTAGAAATGTAGATTGAATCAAGATGTGGCCTTTGCATATTTGACTGAATTCAGTGGACTTCTTTGCTGGGATATGTCAGAGGGGAGACTGCTAGCTGGAGAGGGCTCACAGCACCCTGGGCCGTGGGAAGTGAAGGCAGAAGGCAGGCCTGATGTCAGACATGAGTACATCAGACTTTCTGTCCATACCTCTCTTAGGCTGGGGATCTTGCCCCACTGAGTTCCCTTGCAGTGCTTGTGGACGTTTCAGAGCTGGTCCTGTGTCCACAGCAGGTGCTCCAGTAATATTTGTTCATTTCAATGAGTGGCTTAATTGTCTGAGGGGGGAACAGTAGTTATTCACTTATCCTGCCTCAGGCAGCCTTCAACCAAAGTGCCAAGATTCTTTCTCTTGCTGAACTTGAACTGGATATAAACCAAGGGCCAGGTTTACATTTGGAAGACGAGGATGGTGTGTGGGTGGGGCTTTAATTGGCCCCTGAATTTGCATCTCTCAAGGCAAGACCTGTTTTGCGGCTACTCCATCACTGTGTCATCATTAAATGGCAGATTGCATTTCTCGTTTGAAGGGTGGGGACTTGCTTGTGTTGTGGATCATTGGGAACCAGTGGACATTTGTGAACCGGCAGTGTTGTGTATTTTTGGTTAAATTCATGCATTGCCTCGTGTCGGCATTAGTTGGTGTTTGCACATTGGCCAAATGCAGATGTGTGTGTCTCTGTGTAAGCATAGCAGCCTGGTTCCCATGCTGGGCTTGAGTGTGACCCTGCTGTCACCTCATAGCCTCTCTTTAGGGATGAGGAGAGTACGTTGAGTCCTTGAAGACAAAGTCTGATGAGGATTCATTAGAAGGGCTGAGTGACCAGGTATTGAACAGAGTTAATCCTATGGCCCTGGGTTGTTTAAACAAACACACCTTTATACACTGTCATTGTCTTTGCTTGTGTTAAAATGCCTTTATAAACTTGGAACACTTAAGGGAGGCATCACAATGTAATTTTTCAGTTTAAAGAACTATTCTGGCCTTGGAATTGGACCATATTGAAAATACTTTTGATTTAAAAATTCTGATTCCAAATGTGTAACATTCTCTGTTCTTCACTCTTTATCTTCCCGAGTAGATAGACACACATACACACACCTTCAGGAGTTGCTCACACACTCCTGGTGTTTCTGGTATTTTCCTGCTTTTTGTATGAAACAATATACCTTTCATCATGGCCTGTGAGACCCCCTGTGATTGGCTCAGCTTACATTTTCAGCCTCTGCTCTAGCCTTTCTGCCTTCTCGCTTGGCTCTCTCGTCTCCACATCTCCTCCACTAATACTTGGCCTATAAGTCCAGCTCAGCCTTTCAGACCAGCCTAAATGCCACCCCCCGAGAAACTTCATTGATCTGAGAGACAGAATAAACTTCTCCAGCACGGCTCTCTGTTGATTGCTCTATTGCAGCTGGTGACATATTTATTCACTTGTTCATTCATGTATTCACCCATTGACTCATTATTTCCAGCAACCATTCAGTCTCTTCTGGGGAGCAGTTGCCATGTGCTAGGCATTCTGCTGAATGCCAGACATAGAAAAATGACTAGGCCGGGTGAGGTGGTTCATGCCTGTAGTCCCAGCACTTTGGAAAGCTGAGGCAGGAGAATTGCTTGAGGCCAGGAGTTCGGAACCAGCCTGGGTAACATAGTGAGGCTACATACGTATGTACGATAAAACTAAAAAGATTAGCTGGGCATGGTGGCATGCGTCTGTAGTCGCAGCTACTTGGGAGGCTGAGGTAGGAGGGTGGCTTGAGCCCCGGAGGTTGAGGATGCAGTGGACCTGTCTCGGAAACAAAAAACAAAAAAAAAAAATGAAGAAAAGGAGAAATGACTAAAGGCATGGACCTAACCCTTAAAAATCTCCCAAACCCTCAAATGTGAGTGATGGATAAACAAATCATTTCTATCTGGTGAGTGAGTTCAGTTCATTTGTACTGGCTGGCAAAGGTGCTACTACCTGTGGGAACACAGAGGAGTGGGGAAAGGTCAGGCCAGGCTTCCCCGTGGAGGGGCTTTGAAGTCTTGCAGGTATGTGAACTTATTTGTCTCCCTGCTGGAGAGGGTGCTTGTTGAGGACGGGGAACATGGTATCTTTATCTCCATATCCAGTGCTTGGCACATACGGGCGAAGAGACGGGTGGGAGAGGCTTTCAGTAAATGCTTTACCACATTAAATTTAAACAGATAATTAGAAAACACAAATACTTTCCCTTTCATGTTTACACCCCATCTTGTTTCAGAATCATTTTAAGGAACCATGCAAGACTGTAAAATAGCATAAACAGAAGGTGAGAGAAAGAAGGTAGAAAAAGAAGAAGAGGATAGAGGTGAAGACTGAAAGTGGACTTAGGAATGAGACCAAACTTGCCGACCAAAACCATCTGAGAGCTCTCCGAGGGGCTTGCCAGGGTAGCTCAGCGCACTTTGGCGCCTAGTGAGTAAAGGAAAGTCCGGTGGGCTGACCACGAGGAAAAAAACACATTGTGTTTTGTTTGCTGTAGAACTTTCCTTTGGGATCTTTGTAAAGAGCAGTCTCTGTGTGACGTGATGAGCCGCCTCTTCCACATCCTTGCAGGCAACATAGAGACGAATCTCATAGGCTGTTTCTTCTAATAACCCTTCATGTGCTGATGGCAGCACATCAAAGCATAATTCAATAAAAGCAAATGTATTCAGAGCTCCTGGAATTAACTTTCTCTAAGGTAACGATGGAATCAGAAAGGCACTGAAACAGTGCAGGTTTTATTTATTTATTTATGTATGTATGTATGTATGTAACTTTTATTGAAGTCCAACTTGCATATAGAAAAGGGCACACATATCATCAGTATTTAGTCCCTTGTGTTTTTCCATTTGAACGCACTGGCCTCCAAAGCCATTGATCTGCACTGACCTGACCAGAACCCCCTAAGTCTCCCCACACTGCCTTCCAATCAGTACTCTCAACTCCAAAGGGTCGTTATTACCCTGACTTCTAATAATGTAGATGAGTTTCGTTAGTGTTTGAACTTATTATGAATGGCAGCAGACAGTATAGTATATATTTCTTTGTATCTATTTTTTTCCTCAATATTGCATTGGTAGAATTCACCCATGTTGTTACTTGCAGTTGTTATTCATTTGTATTCTCATTACTGTCCCATAGAACTTTCTGTGGCACAGTGGCCATTAGCTACTTGTGAATATTGAGCTAATAAGATATGGGTAGTGCCACTGGACAACTGAATTTCTAATCTTAATAATTTACATTTAAATTCACAAATGTGTTTAGCGCCTACTGCTTTGGACAGTGCAGTTGTATATCATTCTATTTTATGAATATGCTTCAGTTTTTTTTTTTTTGAGACAGAGTCTCACTCTCCTAGGCCAGAGTGCAGTGGCATGATCATAGCTCACTGCCTTTGACCTCCTGGGCTAAGGTGATCCTCCTACTTCAGCCTCTGGGGTAGCCGGGACTACAGGTTTGTGCCACCAACACCTAGGTCATTATTTTGTGTTTTTTGTGGAGATGGGGGTCTCACTGTGTTGCCCAGGCAGATCTCAGCTCCTACTCTCAAGGATTCCACCCATCTCGGCCTCCCAAAGTGCTGGGATTACAGATGTGCTCCACTGCGCCTGGCCTGATTAAGCTATAGTTTTTAATGTCCTATTGTTAACAAAAATTTGGCTGTTTCTAGCTGTTAGAAATAATGAAAATATAAACATTCCTACACCTGTCTTTTGGTGAACATAAGCATGCATTTCTTTAGCATCTGTACCTGGGATTTGGAATTGCTGAGTCAGAAGGTATGCATATATAATCAGTTTTGGTATGTAGATATTGCCAAAGAGAATGATTGTACCAATCTGCGCTCTCATCCGCTCTCTGAGAGTTCCATTTGCTCTATCTCCTTGAAAACCCTTAGTATTAGTAGTCTCTCCTTTTTTTAGTTCTTTTAGTGGCTCAATAGAGGTATCACATTGTTTTAATTTGCATTTCTTTAATAACTAAGTTGAACACCTTTTCATATGTTTATGGGCCATTTGGTTATGTTTTATAAAATACATTAGCTTTTTACTTTTTTTTTTATTGGGTTGTCTGATTTCTTACTGTTTTGTAAGAGTTCCTGTAGGATGAAGGACATGAGTCTCTGTTGAATACATCTGTTGCAAATACTGACTTTGTGGCCTGCTTTTATTTTCTTAATGGTTCTTTCATGAAAGCAAGTTCTGAGTTGTGATATAATCCAGTTTATCATGTTTTCCCCTCCTGATTTGTGCCTTTGTGTCCCTTTAAAGTAATCCTTGACTGCTTTGTGGACACGTAGGTAATCTGCTAAGTTTTCTTCTAAATTCTTTATTGGTTTTTTACTTTTGGATCTAAAATCTATTTCAGATGTAAAGTATGTTGGAGGTGGGGTCGTTTTATTTTTTTCGTACGGATATCAATGAACCTGGCTCATTTATTGGGGGAAAAAAGACCTTTTCTCAAGGTAATACAGTGTCACTTTTGTTACAGAACAAGTGAACATATGTGTATGAGTTTGTTTCCAGACATTTTATTCTGATCCGTTGGCCTATTTTCCTATGTCTTTGTGCCAGTACCATACTATTAATGACTAAGCTTTGCATTGAGGTTTCTTATTGGGCAGTGTAAGTCATTCAGCTTTGTTTTTCTTGTTTAAGATTGCACAAGACCTGCATTTATTCAAACAGGTTCATTTTATTTGTTATTTTATGTTGTCTCATTTTTATCCAGCATCCCAATGTTGCTTGGGATACAACTGTCCTAGGTTGTAGAGGTCATACAGGCTCTGCTTCTGCCCCAGAGGAGTTTTACGATCATGTTTTGGGACTCAGAAATATCCACGTATCATTTGGGTAGGCTGTGAGGATCTATGTTCTCAGATCCATTAGAAATGGGTAAAGGCAGATAGACCAGATCTGACAACACCCACACAAGAGAAAGTGACAGCCTGATTTCTGATAGTCTAGAGGATGGGAAGGAAAACAATATGACGAATTGTGGTTTTGGTTCCCTAGGTTGACAGGAAAGAGGAGATTTTTTCCTTTTGGGTATCTTACAGCCTAGACTTTGGATCCTGATGTGAATGCTAATGAGATCCGTTTGGATCCATTAGATCTTGAGAGCATTGAATGTCAGGGGCTGTGGTCACAGGACCAGAGCAGGGCTTGACCTTTGCAGTTCAGCTCTTTAAAATGCCACCTTGATTGAGGTTTTCCTTGTTGATTGGCTTATGACTCAACCAGGAGTGAAGTGTAGATTTCCCTATTGCTTCTCTCCCCAAACCCCAGAATGAGAGAAGCATCCAACGTCATAGAAGCTGGTGGAGAAGCCCTGGACTATTTTTGTATGCAAAGTAGGGAGGGCTGTTTCAGATGCAGCACAATTAGCATTCTGAATCAGCCAAGGGGGCCGCATCTGGGCAGGTTACTGCCAGGACCTGGAGAGAGGCCAGTGCCAACATACCATTAAGTTGGCTGTCAACAGACTGTGTAACATTGGGTGAGTCTCCCCTGGTCTTTAGTAGGTAGGGATGACTCCCCAGGCATGTACTCATAGACTTGCCTCTTGGGGAGCCAGCGCTGTGATGGTATAGGACCCATTTCTAGCCTTTCCATCAATCATGAAGCTGAGGGAGACTTTTTGAAGTGGTGTATATACTTTTATCTATCTTGTATGTTGATGTCTTTTTACATGTGAACTTTCTACTTGTGATTTTTACTTTATACTTATTGTAATTTAAAATACTGAGTTATAATAATAGGATGGTGACTCTTACCAACTAAGAAAGTGATGTGATTCATAGGTTAGTGGCTAAGGAGTATTATTTTCCTGATGTTTTCTTTATTTTTAGTAAGCAGTATGGTTGGTTAGTCTACCTGAAGTGTATGTTCATTTTACAGGCCTATTGGAATTGGGGAGTTAGTCTTAAGGTTTTCTTTGACTGCTACTCCTGGGAAAGGCTTACAAGTTTTCCTTTTGAAATATTGACAGCTACTTACTGCTAACAGTTGGGGCATTTGCTCTCTTAAAGCAGGAAAGAAGCTCTGTTTCTGGGTTTGAAATGTGTTTCCTGAGGTTAAGTTGTCCATATCCCAGGGTGGGAGCGTCTCGGGCCCTGAGACTTGGGCTATTAGTCATGTCCTCCGGCTCATGCTCACTTTGCACATGCACTGTCTTGATAATCAGATCTTTGCTTTGGAATGGTCAGATAGGATAGCTTGCTGGAAGCTGGGGCTGTGGCTTTGTCCTTTTGAAGGAGTCCACTGATGAAGAACAACAATGATCAGCTTGACTGGTGTTAGTGACAGGAGAAAGGAAGGGGCAGGATTTCTGTTCTCAATGGCTAACAGATTCATTAAGGGGATGGTGTGGGTGATTCCCCTAAAGGCTGGTAATGCAGAGTGGTCCCATCAGAGCTGCATAGCATGAAATCAATCAGAGCTTTTCTTGAATTGTCACCTGGGCAAGTACTTAGGGCTGATGGAGCGGAGAATTAATCAGGGATTCTCAGGAGGGTAATGCTAAGTCCTCTAATGGGATGCTCAGCATTGGGGCTTGGTGAAGAGATATTGGCTTGTTGATGGGATTCTGTTGACACGGAAGTGATTTTTGAAAACGAGAAGGAGTAATTATCCACTCCTCCCTGCTGAAATTAGAGGGAACCTGTTAGCAATTGGCACCAAGGCTCACTGGCTGCTACTGTCGTCGTGGCAGATGTTGCCTCAGTTCTCAGCCTCAGCATTCCCTGAGAATTCTGCCCTGTCTCTGACAATGACATACTTGCTGCACTTCCATCTCTTTTGTGGTTGCCTGCAAAACCCAGGCTGCCCATCTTCACCTGTGTTTTTCTCAGGTCACTTGTTGGCAAGGTTGGCTAATGTCTGAAATGGTAGGAAAATAATAGTACAACCCACTTTACATATGCAAAACAAATTAACCATTATTTAGTGCCTGACATTCAGCTGTCCAGGGTGGTGAGTCAGGATCATCACTATTCATTAGGAATTAAGTAGACTGTGCTTGATGATGTCAGTTATGGACATTGTTGAGAATTCATCACCTCCTACATCCTCCTGTCTAGGGAGGGTATAGTGTGTCTGATGTTCCCGCAGAATGTGCGTCCTGTCTGGAAAATGACTCCTAGGTTCAAACTCTGTGAAGTATAGGACTTTGGACCACTTATTTAGGTCTGTGAACCTCACAAGGTGGGGATAATACCAAAGGGTGAAGAGCAGCGATTAAATAAGATCCCCTAAGCAGAAGCTGCTGGCATTGTGCCTGACACCTAGTTCTGGGAGAAGGCTGAATTTGGAACCAGTTCACTTTGGGAGAAAAGCACTTTTTTTCCTCAGTCTTTTTGTTGGAGGGCAGCTTTATTCCTGTGAGAGAAATTTGGACTTCAACTAAGATTACAGTGACTTCAAGCCATCAGATGTTTGGTTGAGTAGTCCACTATAAATATCATTTCAACCATGTTATTCTCTTTCTAGAAACCCTAAAGTGGCTCTCAGTTGCGCTACTTCTCTCTCTTCCTGGGGTGTTAGTGCTCATCCCGTTGCCACTGTCTGTATGCTGCCCTTTCCGCTCGCCTGATCACTCAGATTTGCTTTGTTACCGTTTGTCATCTCTTCGAATTTCTTCCTTGGCTACCTCCTTGGCTTCTGCTCTTTATTTCCTGGCCACTCTGTCTCCCTTATAGCTTTCCCTGTAGCTGTCACCTTCTGGTTCTGTTCTTTTCCAGTCATCAAAAGGGAAAGGGAAATGGAGAAGGTAAAATACATTATCTCAAAAATTACTATTCTCCTCAAATAAGATTTGCTCGTGATAAAAGAAGGTTATCTCTTAAAGGACCCAAACCTTATTCATCCCTCTAACACAGAAGGTCTATTAGCTGCCAATAATTGTGATTAAGAAGCTAATACAAGAACAGAAAACCAAACACAGCATGTTCTCACTCATAAGTGGGAGTTGAACAATGAGAACACATGGACACAAGGGAAGGGAACATCACACTCGGGGGCCTGTCAGGGATGGGGGGGGCTGGGTAGGGATGGCATTAGGAGAAATACCTAATATAGCTGACGGATTGCTGGGTGCAGCAAACCACCATGGCTATGGTGTACCTATGTAGCAAACCTGCATGTCCTGCACATGTATCTCAGAACTTATAATAAAAGAAGAAATTGGATCAGCCAACCAACTCTTCATTATTTACACTGTGCCTGGCTTAAAGTCCTCCTGCCTTAAAGCCTGTCTGCTTGTGTCCTCCTGATTTGGCAATTTCCTCTGGGTCTCTTACTACTCATTGAAACTTTGGCCAGAGTCAGGAATGTGAAAGTAGCTAAAACACTTTTCTTGTGGAAATTTTGGGTGATAAGCTCAGTTATGTTGTTATCAAAGAATATTTGTGTTCCTTTTATTGGTTGTTGGTTCCTTTTTTTTTTTTTTTTGAGAGAGAATCTTGCTCTGTTGCTCTGGGTAGAGTGCAGTGGCCCGATCTTGACTCACTGCAGTCTACACCTCCTGGGTTTAAGTGATTCTCCTGCCTCGGCCTCCCAAGTAGCTGGGATTACAGGTGTCTGCCACCGTGCCTGGCTAAGTTTTGTATTTTTAGTAGAGACAGAGTTTTTTCATGTTGGCCAGGCTGGTTTCGAACTCCTGTCCTCAGGTGATCTGCCTGCCTTGGCCTCCCAAAGTGCTAGGATTACAGGTGTGAACGATTGTGGTTGATTCTTTCTTTCATTAATATTTATATGTCAGGTGTGGTACCGGCAGTAGGGACACTGTAAGTGTAATATAGTATCTGCCCTCAAGAAGGGTCACTGGGGTACAAGTGGGAGGAGCAATGACAAATCAACTCACAAAGTTCTTCCCCCCCCCCCCCGTGATGGAATCTCACTCTGTTGCCCAGGCTAGAGTATAATGGCACAGTCTTGGCTCACTGCAACCTCCTCCTCCCGGTTCAAGCAGTCCTCCTGCCTCAGCCTCCCTAGTAGCTGGGATTACAGGCACCTGCCACCGGGCCCAGCTAGTTTTTTTGTATTTTTAATAGAGACAATGTTTTACTACATTGGCCAGGCTGGTCTTGAACTCCCGACCTCAAGTGATCCACCTGCCTCAGCCTCCCATAGTGCTGGGATTACAGGTGTGAGCCTTGGCCTCCCAAAGTGTTGGGATTACAGGCCCCAACTCACTAAGTTCTGTTATAGATAGAGCCTGTGGGATGACATGGTGATGAATGAATAAGTTGGCCTCTTCCAGGGTTAGTGATGGAAACTGAGGCACACTGGAGCTACAAGTGCTGTGTGGTCCTGGGTTACCCAGGTGGACAGAGCCCTAACTTCATCCCAGCTCTATTCCTGTGGGCTCCTAGAATATTGAGACACTGGCAGAAACAAGCCATATAAATTTTTTTTGGTGATCCTTGTGTTCAGTGATATCCTTGTGTTTCATTGATTATGAGGATTAAATTAACTCTTTTACTTAAGAGCCTTTAAATAATCTGAAAATGGATTAGAAACTGACATTATGAGAGACCCAGAGGAGTTAAGATCAAGGGAGCAGCAAACTCCTGTGTTCTGTCTCATCCCTTGTTGAATAGAGTTGGTGTCAGAGCACCTGTATTTGACTGTCTTATCCCTGTCACCCCCCAGGCTTTTATACTAAAATGTGTATTGGTTGAATGCACATGTGATATCTTAACTGTACTCATATTACTCTTTTTGAAGCCTCGGTAGGTTGTGGTGAAATAATGATCCATTTAGAGAATGTGGCTGTTGAGGCAGTTACCAGGATATTTGGGTCATAGTAACAAGTTTGTTTTTGGAGTTTGGGAAAAATTTCAGGAATTAAGGATTCTTCAGAAAAGTGTTTATGATGGAAACTGAGGCACATGGGGGCTACCAAATATATTTTTAAATGTATTTCCAACAAACAAGACTTTTCTGTTCTCTTTCCTTGGAGGCATTCTGCGGAAAGGGTTATTACCCTGAACCACACTGCCCATAAGAATCTGAAAGTTGTTGAACCCGTGAATATATTCAAATTTAGATGAATGTTAGAAATAAAGGTGTTGTCACCAATTTCCATTTTCTATGCAGCCATTTGAAGACCTTGAAGAAAAGGATCTTTTGTAAATTGATTTCCCAAAGTGAACCATTAGATGAAGCTCTCTTATTTCTTCACCATCCATCACAAGGTACATATCATTGTCTAGGGAGGATGGACTTGGACATAAGTAAACATCTGTTCATGGTTTTACAGATGACAGAGCACCTTCACTCATGATCTTACTAAATCTTTAAGGCAACTTCATATGGAATGGTGTCCCTCTACCCCTTAATCATTTTTCTGTATTGGGATTGAATTTTATTTGTTATCCGCATTTAACAAATGAAAACCTGAGCTTCTGAGAGAGTTATTAGGTTGACACAAAAGTAATCGCGATAGTTTTGAGCTCCGTGGCTTGAGGGCGAGTAGGTTTGGAACCCAGATCTGTTGGGAGTCTTCATACCACCTCTTCTCCCTTTCCCTCCCACCTCTTGCCTTGATACTGTGTTCTTTATTTACGGAATTTAGTGAAAGCTGACGCTTTTACTCAAAGGATGTATACGTATGGGGAGATAAAGATACAGCTCTGCAGGTACAGACATTGTGTGCATAATTCACTTGTTTAGATTTTAATGTTGATTATAATCAGGTGCTTGTTGCTATAGATTCAGAATCGAGATAGATTACGTGGCCGTTAAGTATTTCCATGTGTTTTTAGGATTCTCCTAAAGTGTGGTTGATACTGTCAGAGCCTCTAGATACAAGGCCAGTTTCCAGGATGAGTTGGAGTTTGAGCTGGGCTGGAAGGAACCTGAGGGGTGGAGTGCCAGGATGGTTATTTTGGTATCCAGTATAGGGAGCTTTTCTAAGCTAGCCCCAGTCTTGTGACTGGAAATTCTCTGCCCATTTAGGTCCTCATCGTATGATGGGGTTGTAAAACCAAAGGTCTGTATAACTCTTTGGATTATGTATCTGGTAGTTCTTTGCCCATTGCTAGATTAGGTAATTCCATCCTGCTGAGTTCTAGTTGACCAGAAACTGCAAGAGCTGGGGCACACTGGGTCTTTCCCTTTGCGGTAAAGGAATAAAAACAGCATTTAGAGCAGTGGCTGTACTTACCAAGTGGATAGATCAATTAATGCTAGTTAATACTGCATTCCCCCAAACAACCAGGAACTTGTAATTCATAGCTATAAAAGTAATTAGAAGTGGTTGTCTGCAAAGGTCTGCTGCCTGTCTTCTCCACCGCCTTCCCCTTGTGGAGCAGTTCAAGTAGCAGAAATTGTTTTCTTATGTTGAGTCAGAATATTCTTTGGAACTTCCCCACAGTGGATCTGTATCCTCCCTATGTGACAAATAGCTCTTCAGAAGTTGTTCAGGATCTCAGGACACTAAGTGTGCAGTTAGGATTCAGAAGAATCTTCCCATCTTTGGGCTGTGGGCTGAGGCTAAAAATGATAGACTTTAATAGGAATAAACATAAACTCCTGATTTTAGCTTTGACACCAATTGCACAAAAGACAGGATTCGGGGACAACCCCTGAGGAGCAGGAGCTTAGAAGTTTAATGAAAAGTAAGTCCACCTCTGAGTGCCATTTATTGAGGGCCATTAAATGCATTCATGAGGGTGGGCAGAGGGATGATGGTTTCTAGTCTGGAAGACAGTTAGGATCCTGGGAGCTGCTCCTGTCATACCTAAGTGGGTATCTTAGGAGAGATTTGTTTCCTTGGAGGATGGTATATGCTCTCAAGGAGTGGATGTGTATATGTTAATCAGGAGATGGGTTTTCACCTGATAGATGGAAGAATTTCAACATGTCAGTATGAAATGGAGCAGTACCGAGAAGGTAATGAGTTCCCTGCTGTTGGTGGTGTTCAAGGGTAGACTGTGACCAGCTGAGTGGATTTTGAGGGGACTTCAAGCACTGAATGGGGATGGTTGGCGTGTTTTTGTCTGGAGACTCCGGGGCTTGCAATTATATGAGAACATTCTTTTTAGGCAGTTAAAGGTTCCTTGGTCTCTTCAGCTGCCCCCGACTGTCCTGGATCCCATTGCCTGCCATTCTGACTGAGCACTGGACGTAACTACTATTTTAAAGTGCAGCTCCTTCGAGTAAATTCATACTACTGTGAAATGCCTAGAGCTCAAGGACTGGCCTGTGGTTTTGTACGTGTGTGTTGTTTTTGTCTTTTGTTATGTTTTTTTGGGGGGCAGAGTGGAGAGGAAGAAGGTGGGCTAGCCACTGCTCAAAGAGTTCATCCTTCTCATAATTTATCTAATAAACTACTTTGGAGCTAGAACAGACTCTAGAGTATAGTTTAGTTTGGATTTGTAAGACTCTTAGATCCCAACAAAAATGGTAATAGTTTAAGGATTCAAAAAGCCCACACTGCAGGCATCTTGAGGTTCATCTGGAGGTCAGTCACAAAATGCTTTCTTGTGGCGTAATTTATACCTTCACATTTGGCAATTTTGAAAGTTCTGTGTAAATGTACATATGTTGGTAAGAGGTAGTAAATATTTTGCTGACAAGTTCTTTGAATGATGGCTTAGTAGCAGCATTTGAAGGCAGCCAACCAGAGGGGTTTTTTGTGTATTTTTTTTTTTTTTTAATCCAGGTGCTGCCAAGTTTACAAAGCTGTAAGGGAAGAAGCCAAAAGTACCCACTAGTTATAGTTATGCCATTAATTGTGTAATATTCATGTGCCTCAGAGTTTCTGCACCTGGCATCTGTTGATATACACAGGTGGGGGAGGACAGGGCCACAGGATACAGCTGGGAGACAGCGGGGAAGAAGACAGGTTGCTTGTTGTCAGGTGATGGCCCTGGAACATGGAGCAGTTCCTGGTGCCAGGCGGGGCCACCAGCACTTGCTTCCCTCCTGGTTGTCCATTTGTAATACTGCCTGGACTTGAGGGGGCAGGAAGGGGAGGAACCATGGCCACATGAAGCCCTCCCTACTCAGGCCCTGGGCATCCTCTTTTTGATCAGTCCTTTCCCCTCCTTTTTTGGGGGGCCTTTGAATTAATGATCTGATGCCTTTTCAACAAAGGAATATTGAAATGTTGATATGTCAGTGTGCAGGACAGCAGGGAGTACTGGATAAGATCATTTTCACATTGTTGTTATGCCAATTTGACATTTGTTTGGAAAGCTTATCCCTTTATGACCATAGGTTATATGCATAATTTAAGGGGAATAAGTCTTTGATTTTATTTTATTTTTTGGTTCTGTAATCATCATTGCTACAAAAAAAGAAAGTCTCCCCCACCGTTTTCATGTGGTCAGGAATTCAGCGTAGGCTACGAGAGGAAGTGCTCCACGTCAATACCGTGCATTTCCACAGGTGTGCTAGGTACTTGTGATAGTTGTTGCAGGGAAGTCAAGAGTGGGGACAACTTGGTCCCCACTTCAAGGTTACAACCTAGTTGCTGAGAGTAACAAAGTAACCTCATTCTATAGGGTAAAAGACCCAGAAATAAATGACATAGGTACAGGTCAGCTGGCATTGCTATCTCAGAGAATGAGTATGTGTGATAGCAAAATTATCTCCCTCCCTCCCTCCCTCCCTCCTTCCCTTCCTCCCCTTGCATCTTGGTGATCTCATATTGGGATAGTGAAACTATCAGAGTTTCAGAGTTATGATGCCAGTTGCCGTGGTGAAGTGGATTATTTTAAAAACTTTTTGGCCTGGCGCGGTGGCGCATGCCTGTAATCCTAGCACTTTGGGAGGCCGAGGTGGACGGATCATGAGGTCAGGAGATTGAGACTATCCTGGCTAACATGGTAAAACCCTGTCTCTACTGGTGTGTGTGTGTGTGTGTGTGTGTGTGTGTGTGTGTGTATATAATTTGTGTGTATATATATACACACACACACATATACACACACATATATAATTGTGTATATATATATACACACGCACATATATATATATAATTGCCTGGGCGTGGTGGCACATGCCTGTAGTCCCAGCTACTCAGGAGGCTGAGGCAGGAGAATCACTTGGATCCGGGAGATGGAGGTTGCAGTGAGCTGAGATTGCCCCACTGCATTCCACTCTGGCAGCAGAGCAAAACTCCATCTCAAAAAACAAACAAAAAGCCCCTTTATTTTATTTTCTTATGAATAACTTGTTCTGCTGTGGAGATTTGATAATCATTTAGTGAAGTGCCCCTGGTAGATAGTAGACACTCAATAAATGGCTTTTGTGTGAATCACTGCAAACTTGAGTACTATTGTTCCGTATAAATTTCCTCTTGTCTGTGAAGGCTATCCAGCTTCTGCCCACTGTTGCATTTCTGTGTAGGTGCTTAACATGATGCTGAGAGAATAAAGCCACTTGGATCTCAAAATTCCATATTCTCCCCGGGAGTTCTCCAAGCAAAGCTGGTGACTGCCTCAAAATCTCAGAAATCACCACTAAAGAACTTATCCATGTAACCCAAAACCACCTGTACCCCCAAAACGACTGAAATAAAAATTAAAAGCTGGTGACTGAAGAACTTGCACTAGAGCTAGCAAGAGCATTATGTTTGTGGTCACCACACCCTTACACTGTTGTTTGTTTTCTCTTTTAGGTTTATTTTCTTGAAAAGACTCCAGGCTTCGGCTTGGAAAATCCCACCGCCAAAATTGAGCCCAGCAGCTGGAGCGGCAGCGAGAGCCCTGCCGAAAACATGGAAAGGATGAGCGACTCTGCAGATAAGCCAATTGACAATGACGCAGAAGGGGTCTGGAGCCCCGACATTGAGCAGAGCTTTCAGGAGGCCCTGGCTATCTATCCGCCATGTGGGAGGAGGAAAATCATCTTATCAGACGAAGGCAAAATGTATGGTAAGTGGCCTGGAACGCTCCTTTAAAATATTACAGCCTGTTGTAGGGGATAGATCGTAGCTGGCCTTCCAGCAAGAGCCATTCATTGTATGGGGTTGAATGATATTTGTAGAATTTTAGTGGGTCATCCAAAGGACCAGCCTTCAACTAAACAGAAGAGTCAGTAAAGAACCTTTGGGAAATCACTCCCTGGGCTTTTCTTCTTCTACATGCTTAGCGGCATTACGTCAGAAACTTTAGGGGTCCAGGCAGGAACATAGGTAGTTGCACTGGCATATGCACACATGGAATGGTGGGGAGGTGGTCTTCTGAACGCAGACCTGATTGCAAGGAAGCACTGCCACCTCTAGGTAACTGATGCCCTAGGAATGGGGGCCTGGTGCTGCCAAATCCCCTAATTGCTCACCACCCCCTTGAGGAAGAGCCAGCAATCTAGATGCTTATATGAAATCTACTCTTGTAAAAAACCCAACACTTTTTTTTAAGCAACTCTATACAGGCCAGAGAAAACCTGTGCATGGGCTTGATCAGCCTCTGAACCACCAGTTTGCTGCTTTGCTGCCAGTTTGCAGTTGAATAGTCAGACAAGGCATGTACCCCTGGGTCACTCTCAACCATCTCCCCTTCTTTGGGGGATGCCCTGCAGGGCATTCTGAAGGAAACACCGAGTGCCAAGGAGAGTGAGACCTGTTAACTAGCTGGCTCAGATGCCAAGGGCAGCAGCAAGGATCCACCTGCCAGTCTGGGGCTTGCTTGCTGGGTTTGGGCACCCCCTAACTTCCTTCCATAAATGCTTCCAGCTGCAGACCTGTACTTTTTGGCTGCTTACCTTTTGAGAAGCAGATGGCAGGTATGGTTGCTTGAACATTCTGCCTGTCTAATTGAGCACCTTGAGTTGACAGAGTTTGCACTGTAGCTGAGTCTAAAAAAGACTTAAACACAACCTAAAGAGAACTGGCTCAGTGATCTACCTAAGATTAACTTATCATGGGAGTGATTTATTTCTAAGCAATTTGAAGTCTTTTTCATAATAGGGTGTTGTACCTTTAATACTGCACTTCCTCTGTCAGGAGCCATAGGAGGCTGTGGCTTCAACTAGTGCACACTGCTCAGGAGAAAGCAGATGGTGGTGCAGCTGCCACCAGCTGTGCCCCCACCCCACCGTCCTCCTCTCCAACTTGGATGATGTAATGGAAACAAGGAAAATTTTGCTTTCTGCAGCACTGGAGGCTTTCAGCCTGTCACACACAGGGGAAAAGGAGAACCAAGCCTTCAGCATTTGTTTTATGCATCCATAATATCCTTTATACCGTGGGAAGCTTCTTCATATCTGGTGAAATGGACTGTGGATGAAACATCTCAGCTACTATGGGAAGAGAGTTTCAGGGCCCTAGATTTTCTGTATGTCTGTATCTTTCCTGGGCTCTTCTTCCTCACCCTGGCGATTTGTTTTGTGGGTCTTGTTTTCATAGCTGAAAATGCAGTACCTCCCTTTCTTACAGGCAGAGAAAAGCATTTTAATCTTTGAAGCTTCTTTGAAGATGATTTTAGTATGGGCAGTGAAACGTAACTTTGGGACGCTACCTTGTACAACACTCATTTGTTTGCCCAAAAATTGTTTTAATTTAAAACAAAGGCATAGTATTAGAAATCCCAGTTGGGCATAACTACTGCACTTCATTTCTCACAATAAATACTGGGAAAGGTATTGTCCTTTCAGGAATAAGATTTTAGGGCTGAGAACATAATTCAAAGCATAAGTTAACTTTTGTCAACTCCAATTTTGTTTTGTTCTCCATTGAGATTTTACTTTATCGGCAGCAGCCCTGGTGGGTTTAACCAATTCGCCTATAACCCAATTATAAAAATATTTCTGTGTGAAAATAATTGTATAAGAGCTCTTGTTGGTAATTGGGTCTCAGAGGCAGCAGGCTAGGAAGAACACTGAGAAGCTTTGGATTTGAGTAGTCATATTGACAGTGAACTTGAACATTTTACCTTTGGTCTTCATGTCAGTTTTCTCCTATGTAAAATAAGATGGTATGGTAGTTGATGATGTCCATGGATCGTTTGGACTTTTCCATTTTGTGACTTGTCACTGAGTGAGAGGGTCAGTTTTGCTGCTTGGGAGCCTAGCCTGTCTTGGGTACCTAGTGTAACTTAAGTTCTGAGTGCTTCCTTAGTGTGCATGGTTTTGATATATGGGTTCTTTTCTCCTGAACTCAGCAACACATTTAGTGACTTGTGTTGGTGGCTAACCTGATTTAAAATGGGACAATCCTTTTGAGCAAGCAGCATTAGGAATTTTAACTCATTTGGAAAGAACAGTCTTATTGGTTGTGGGTTTAGTACACAGCCTGCAGGAGTAGGTATACTAATTGGGGCTCAGAAGATGCATTGGCTGCACTGTCCTGCAGCCGCTCCCACTTCCAGGCAGCTGCTTTGGGGAGGAAACATCCCCCACTGAAGTCCCTCTCTCTGAGGAGCTTTGCTTCTACTGCTGCCTTGGAAGGGAACTATGGTGGTTAATAGGGCTATGGGTGGTGGAGACTGGACCCCTTAAGAGGAACTGTCTTAGTTGCTTGGGAGCTGCCTTTGACCTGGCTGTGACTTGGAGGATGAGAGAAAGATGGCTTGGGAGCCTCCATGGTGAGGCCCCAGCCACTCGAGAATTGAATCATATGAACAGTGTGGGGCCAGAGCTACCGTCTTGGGCTTTTGGCCTGTTCCCTGTCTTACCATGCATGAATCAGGACACAAACCAGACCAGGAGTCAGGGTTTCTTAAGGCCTTAAAGAGCATACTTTTTCTCTAAGGATTTTGAAAATGAAAACATTTAAAGCATTCTTGGATTCCATGCAGTAAAATAAAAAATGATTTAGTCTTTTAGTGAAATACCAAGTTTTTTTTTTTTTTTTTTTTTTTTTACTTGAAAGGGTTATTCCAATATTTCAGAGCATTTGTAGAGTGCTTTGTGATGTCACTAATCCTGAGCCATCGGAGAAGCAAGGTCAAGTGATTTATTTTGGTAATGAAATTTTCTTCGTGGTTGGCAGTAGGGCAAATGCAATCTTATAGAGGAGAAAAAAGGACAACTCTCTTTATGATGAGGTTTTGGCCACTGGAGGAGAGGGCTTAATTTGCTTTCTGCTGACTTGGTCTTTGGGGGAGCTGAGACTTGGTGCATTTGGGCACCGTGTGGATAGGTGGCTCTGCACACCCTATGTGTAGACAGTCATTTTGGGGGATTTCTAGAAGGGATGTGAGACATCCTTTGACTTGGTTCCTAAGGGCATGTGTGCTCACTCCCTTGGGATCTCTCTTTTTCTGTGCCTGTCTTTTTCTTTTTTTTTTTTTACACAGCTGTGTGTGTGTCTCTTTCTGATAGGTCGTGTGAGAGGAGATAGCAGGAGGACAAGATGATAGGGAAGTTCTTGATCAACAAACTTACCCAAAATTGGATCTCAGAGGAGCAGGCCATAGTTTAAAAACAACATAAATAGCAAAATAAATAGCAAACCATGGAAACACCTGAATATGTTTCCTTTGCAACTGAAAGCCCTAGTCAGATATACCCCATAGTCAAATAGGGCAGCAACAGGAACTAACCTTCACTGGTTGCATGCTGTACAGGCAGAGAAGTAAAATACTGAACAGTCTGGACTTTATAAATAATAAGAATCCTGGCCCTGCACTTCTAGATATCAGACTTTGATCGAGTCACTTTACTTCTCTGTCTCAATTTGTTAACTGAAAAGGAGGGTTAATTGATCTTACTGCATAGGATTGTTTCAAGAATTAAATGAACTGTTATCTGGGACACCACCCCTGCCCACAATGTTTGAATTGTATCTAGCATATAGTGAGAGGTATGTAAGTGCTTATGAACTGAAAACAAAGACATGCCCTCTGCCCTGCACTATGCTAAAGGCTTCACATATAAGTCTGTCCAATGCTCTTAACAATGCCTTGAGGCTGGTGTTATTATCCTCACTGTATAGACAGGAAGCTGAGTCTGAGACGGGTAAAGTGGCTTGCATGTGGCAATATAAATGGTATAGCTAGCAGGTTTGAAATTCAGGGCTGTCCAACTCTACATTTTGGGCTCTTTCTACTGAGCTCTTGTTCCTTCCTTGTTAGAGACCATTGTACATAAATCCAGTGAATCAGTATTGAGCACCAGGTGTATTCGCGCCCTGTGCTCTAGGGATTGTCAGGGATACTGTGGTGAATCAGACAGATATAGTCCCTGCCTTCATGGAGCTGTCTTAAGTTCATTTGCAGGAAACTGACCTAAGGTCAGGACTGTGTGCCAAAGCTTTCTGAGAAGTCTGAGCCCTTTGAGGATGGTCACTTTCCATTTAGCCTTTTGAAGCCTATTCTTGGCTACCAAGGTCCAGGGCCCTGGCCCGATGCTGGCAGGAAGAAATCATCTCAAATAACATAGCAGAGAGGATCTCAGATCACAAGGTTGGCCTCGGTAGTGGCCAGGAGGATGTCTGGAAGATTCTATGCCCTGGGATCCTACAAGCAGTCTGGGCAGAGCAGTTGCTTCCAGACATCTTTCTGGCTACTATTGACTTTCTCCTTTTGCAAGCAGATGTCTTCAGGGTTCTTGCTTAGGTCCTCTCTAAGGAAGGACCCTTTCTTACTGGGGTACCAGGACTACTGGTCAGCCCCAGAGAGCTGAATTGTGAAGACCAGTGAAGATTCGGGGGTGGGGGTCTCTAGCCAGTCCTCCCTAGCTGCTGACCTGTGCCTTGCCTGCCAGGATAACATAGGACTTAGGATTGAACCTTTCCTTACTTCACAGAAACAGAAGTCAGAAGAGGAAAGGGGGCTTTTTAAAAGAGCTAGTGGCAGAATTGACAAGGGAGTATCAGAATGAGAATGGACACAAGCAAGTGTAAGTACGATCCGTCAGTATAGGAAAAGGACTGAAATCTGTGGTTCCTATGCTGGATGCAGAGGAGTGGTCAAATAATTGCAGATTCATCCTTTTGTAAGATACTATTGTTTGTGACCCTCAAACAATACCTCTTTGAGCGTCAGGGAGGTAGGCTATGTCGGTGGAGACCCCAGAGCCCTGGTGCGGAGATGGTCATAGACTCTGAGCCCTGGAGGGTCTCCAGGCCTTGGCAAAGTGTTCTTCTTGGTGCTTCATCTGAATGTCATGTTGCATCTTTGATTTCCTTTTTCTGACCTCTGATTCAGGGTATTATTTCAAGTTAATTGGTTAGAAGTGTGAAACAAAGAGCTATGTGATAGAATAGGCTAGAAGCTCCCAAAGCCGGGACCCTACCTATCATAGGATATATTTCAAGACCTGGAATAAAGGAAGGTGTCAGTAATGTTTGCTGAGTAAATGCTTACGGGAGATGAATTATGGTTCAAATAGAGAACATAGGTGATTAAGCCTGTAAGCCCTGAGGGCTTCTCCTATAGGAGGAACTGGCTAGAAAGGGAGAAGGAAGGAAAAAAACCAGGACGATGTTTATTTAATGATCTTAGATGGAGAAAGAAGAACCCCTATTTTTTGTGTTGGCAAATGTTAGTTGAAGAGATAGAAAGGATTTCTGCACAAAATATGGATAATAGCAGAGCAAGGGTTAATTCTAGAATGTTCAGAACAGATGAGTAATGGGGGATTTTTGAAATAGTTTGGTTCCTGTGAGAATAGCAAAGCCAGCGTCATCAGCATTTTGATTGGGAAGCTTAATGTGTGGGGGGTATGCAAAGGTTTATGCAGAAGGTGTGAGCTCTTGTGCAATCCGGGTAAAAAACAGCTAATTAAAGATGGCTCAAGAATTGGTCATAAGGAAGGTAGAAGGAAACGAATGTGAAAGTATTACCAAGTTAGACTCTCCAGCAGCTTTGTGGTGGCAGTGGATGAGCCCTGGGATTCAGGAGGATGTGGATTCATAAATCATTTATTGAGGGCCTGCACTGTGATTTGACTGTGAGTGGGGACAACAGAGAATAACTTAAAAAGCTGACCTGTGTGAGCAGTTAATGTACCAGGCACTTTCCCATTGTTACAGGATCTGCTATCTTGGTTATTCCTCAAAAACAACCCAGTAATATAGGTACTATAATTATGCCCATTTTGCAGCTCAGGAAACTGAGGCCCACCAAGGTCAATTTATTTGCTGAAGGTCATATAGTAAATAAGCTGTGGAGCTAGCATTTACAACCAAGCCAGTCAATACAAATGAGTCCAATATTCAAATGGAAGGAAGTATATTCTTTATTAGAGACATACCTGGTTTAGTAGTGGAGCGGCACAAAGTGTGATTATTTATGATTGGGAAATGTACTTGTATATATTTGAGAATAAAAGAGGATATAAGTCAGATAGACGTAGCTAAATTTGAACTTTGGGAAAAAGATCATGTAGCAGTTTTTAAACTTATTTTGGATTATAGATCCCTTGGAGATTCTGTAGGAAGCTATGGACCCTTTCCCCCAGAAAAATCACATATTTGTATGTAATTTTAGGACTGTTGCATATAACTTCACGTGAGTTCTAGAGCACAGGTTCAGACTTGCTCTTGTAGGAGAAAGGAGAAGGGAAGGGCATTCTGGCTGAAGGAACAGCGTGATAAAGGCATGGAGGCCTGGAAGGGCCTAGCCCTGATGTGTTTGGAAATGAGAGTATCTTCTGGGGGAGGGGTACATGAGCCAGCGTTGTGTTGTTGTGGTCTGAAGGCCACACCAAGGTGCCTGGTACTCATCCTGAGGGCAGATGGAAGCCATTACGTTTTTTTCAGGAGAGATGACATGTCTCAGCCTGTGTTTGACAAAGCCTGGTCTGAAGGCATGAAGACAAGTTAGATGGCTATTACAGTAGTCCAGTAGGAGAGCATGAGGCCCGCACTAGGGTGCAGGCAGTGCTGGTGGGAGGGAGGAGTTTCAGAGGTAAAACCAACAGAACTGGCTGACGGGATGCACTTTGTGAAAGAGAAGGAGGGGCTTGATTTCAGGTTCCATTTCTGGGTCATGGGGAGGATGGTGAGACTATTAAGTGAGATGGGGAGTGGAGGCAGGAGAAGCAGGTTTGTAGAGAGGAGAGGAGGAGAGGAATGAGGAGTTAAGTTTTGTCATATGCTTGAGGTACTGGGTGACCATCCAGATGGAGATGACCTGTAAGTAGTTGGAAATTTCTGCTTGGAGCTCAGTCAATTGAAGTTGCAGGGTAGTTTAGAGACTTATCACCAGAATAGTGATCTGATAATGGCCTGTGACGCCCAGGCTAACAATTTATCAAGGGCAAAACTGGCATGGATTTTAAATGGAATGTCTGTAGCACTGGGAGACTAAAGTGATTGCCTTTTTCAGAAAAGGGAAGACAGATTAGTGGTTCCCAAGTCTCACTGTCAACAGAAACACTCAAAGAGCTTAAAAGACAAAACAACTACTGACTAAGAATATCTGGGAGTGTGGCCTGGGAAACTGTATTTCTAAACGCTTCCTGAGTCATTTGGGTGATCAGACAGGTTTGAGGGCTACTGGGCTAGCTGCAGTCTGGGTCCAAGAAGAGAGGACCACATTTTTAGAGTTGATATAAGAGACAAGTGAGCAGAGAATGAGACTAAGATTTGAAGCAGTCCTTATAAGGTTTTGGTGCAGGAAAGGAACGACACTAGTTTCGTTCTTCAGTTTATGTTCCCTTTCTACTGAAAAGGAACATTACCATGACCCAGTCTTCTGAGAGTTTGGCCATGAATGGAAGGAGACATGATATCCTGAAGGCAGAACAAATTAAGAGAAGTCTTATTTTAGGACAGGAGAGAGACTTGGTCATTTGGTTAGTTGGGGAGAAGAATTTATTAGTTGAGGATGTATTTGATGGAGCAAAACCCAGAAAGGACTTTAAAGGGAAGGGAGCTTCTTTTCCTCTTATGCAGAATGGAGGAGGATGGGGAGGGGCGAGAGGGGGCCTCACTGCATTTCTCAGATGAAGGTTAAGATCACATTGGCGGAGCGGGTGGTGGGCTTTTGAAAAGTAGAGCAAGCTTAGTACAGGTGTTATTGTAGACAGACAAGGGTGAATAAAAGAACTGCCCAGCAGTGAAAGGCCCAAGAGAAGTTGGAGAGTATTAAATCTTTCTTTTTTTAATTGACATTTTTATTGAGATATTGTAGATTCACATGCAGTTGTGAGATATAATACACAAAGGGATCCTTTATGCATGTTGCCCACTCCCTTTCCCCAAATGGTTACATTTTGCAAAACTAGAGTGTAAATACTGCAAGCAGGATATTGGCAACGATACAACCCACTGATCTGACTCAGATTCTCCCAGTTTTACTTGAGCTCATTTGTGTGTGTGTACTAAGTTGTGTACACTACTTGCTGTGTGTTAGCCTTGTGCAGGTTCATGTCTCCACCTCCACAATCAGAATACAGAACAGCTCCTACACCACAGGGCCTGGGTTGCCCTTCTCCCTGACTGCTGGCAGCCACTGATCTGTTCTCTGTTTCTAAAATTTTGTCATTTCAAACATGTTGTGTAAATGGAATCAGACTACATGAACCTTTTGGGATTGGTTTTTTTCAACTCAGCTTAATTCCCTGGAGCTTTACCCAGGTTGTGTGTATCAGGTTTTTTGCTTTTTATCATTGAGTACTATTCTGCAGTGTGTATGTACCAGCGTTTAATCATTCTGCCGTTTAAGGGCATCTGGGCTGATTCCAGTGTTTGGACATTACAAATCCACTATGAACATACACGTATAGGTCTTTGTATGAAACTAAATTTTCACTTACATGGGATAAATGTCCACAAGTGTAATTTGCTGGCTCATACGGTATTTGTACATTTAGCATTTTATTTTCTTTGAAACTACCCAAGTGTTTTCCAGAGTAGCCATACCACTTGACATTCTCACCTGCAATCTAGTTTTCTGCATCCTCACCAGCATTTGGTGTCATGACCGTTGTATATTTTCATTGTGAGTGATAGGTGTGTATTGATACCTTATGTGTTTTTACTTTGCGTTTCCTTAAAGACTAGTGATGTTGAACATCTTTTCATGTGCTTATTTGCTATCTGTATATCCTCTTCAGTGAAAGGTCTGTTCATGTCTTTTGTTTATTTTCTAATTGGAGGATTTATGTTTTTACTGTTGTGTTTTTGGAATTCTTTTTTCTAGATACAACTCCCTTGTTTGGATATGTGGTTTGCAAAGATTTTTTCCTTATCTGTAGCGTATCTTTTCATCTTGTTCACGTGGGCAAAGCAAAAGAACTTTTAACAGAGCAAAACTTTTGATAGAGCAAAAGTTTTAATTTCAACGATGTCTCATTTATTAGTTTTTTCTTTTGTGAGTCATGCTTTTGGTGTCGAGTCTGAGAACTCATTGCCTACTGCTGCCTCCTGGAAATTTTCTCCTGTGTCCTGTTCTAAAAGTTTTATAGTTGTATGTTTTAAATGTAGGTCTATGATGTGTATTACTTGTAAGGGAACCCATTGGCAAAGAGGATTATTGGATTTATTTATATTTTGACAGTTGTTACAGCTTGGTCGTAGGCTGGAAAAGGACAAGTTGAAGCTGGAGGTGCTGGTAGGTCATGGGGCGTGCTGTTTAGAGGCTCTGCTGTGTGTAGGAGAGGAGGCAGGACAGGAGCCTCTGGTCATGCATGGGAGAGGCAGCATTGAGATTAGAGATGGAGAGATTTCAAGGGATGAGTTTTGAGGTGTAGTCACAAATACGGTCAACTGATGTGAATGTGGGTGATGGGCATGGGAGATGAGGAAGCAAGGCCTTGTGAGGTGCATCCACACTTAGTTGATTAGTCATGTAGATGCTGAACTTCACAGTGGTAAAGCGTGAATTTGTAAAGAAGGTACCAAAGTAAACTAGATGCTGGGGGGATTTCTTTGAGGAGTACATGGCTCCATGGATATGAATGGAAAGATGTTCATAGAGTGTAAGTGGTATCTACCCAGTAGAATGCAGAGAGCATAGCAGTGGGACAGGAGGAACATTGAGGTCAGAAGAAAATGCCAGCATTTCTACCTTTCTCCTCCCAAATTCTTTGGTTGGTCCAAAACTGTGCCTATTTGTGATATATGGTTATAGTTATATGGGCCAGGCATATAAGCTCTTTGAGCCTTGTTGCCATCACCAGTAGAATGGGTCAGGTAAGTCAGCATGTTTCTTTCTACCTCTCAGCAATGTTGAGAGAAAATGTAATTATGTATGAGGAAGTTCTTTGAATTCTTCAAATTAATGCTTTAATCAGTTTAAACAGAAAACCAAATATCACATGTTCTCACTTGTAAGAGGGAGCTAAATAATGAGAACACATGGACACAGACAGATAGAGGAGAGCATCAGACACCGGGCCTGGTGAAGGGTGGGAGGAAGGAGAGGATGGGTAAAAATAATGAATGGATACCAGGCTTGCTACCTGGGCAACCAGATAATCTGTGCAACAAACTCCCGTGACATGACTTTATCTATATAACAAACCTGCACATGTACCCCTGAACTTAAAAGTCAAAAAATGTAAGTTATATTTAAAAAAATTAATGCTTTTGGAAGTTAAGCCTGTTCAGGACTTGTTGGAAAAGTAGCAAAGAATACTTTGGAACCATCAAGCAGCATTAAACGTCCCTAGCTCAGTTAGAGGGCTATAAAGTTAAGGGAGAAATTGAGCTGAGCCCCCCTTCCTTAAAGTTTCTGCCAAAGAACAGGGGGACGGGGAGCTTCAGGGCAGACATGGAGGGATCAGAGCCACACATGATAGAAGAGACCAAAGGGAGCCTGTTGCTGTGTGGAGGTTCATCAGGTCTCCCTCACAGTGGCCCCCCGCAGCATCAGGGCAAGTAGGGAGTAGGTGGATGTTTGTGTTTTTAGCAGCACAGGCCTGGGTTCAACACTGTTTTGCTGTTCTCCTTCCACTGGACCCCCATCTCTAGACCGTCAGTTCCTCACTCATCTGTCACTGCGGTCTTCCATTTCCCGTGAGAGCTTGTCTCTGATCTGTTATTGTTGTTATTTATTTTATCCCATTCCAGTGATAGTATGTGTTTAAAGTGGTCTTTTTACAATAAATGATCATTATTGGTGGCAGTGTTCTGTTGGTCTCTTAGTAAAGGTGCTATTTTAGAGACCATTCAACTTGATAAATTTAAATATAGAAGTGTGTTGCGTGGGGAGGATCCTAGAGAAAAATCTGGAGGAATTTACAGTCTACTAATAGTGCTTGCCACAGGGAGATGAGATTATAGGAGACTTGGTTTCTAGTATGTTTCTGTATTAATGAGATTTTTTCAATCGCAAACATATGTTGCTTTTGGAATCAGAAGAAAAAAGATAATTGTGTCAAGTTTATTTTTTCCTCTGGTTCTAAGTAAAGAATATTCATTAAAGAAAAATTTGGAAAATGGCAAGACTCAGAAAGCAAACCATATTGCCTGGGTCTGCTGTGGTGCGATATTTACTGGGGGGTTCACCCAGGGGAGTCACAGCAGGGTCACAGTGGGTAGGGAGGGGTGCAGGCATGTTTGGAGAGCATCTCTTTCTTATACTTGTGGGTGGCTGGGATGCTGAGCTCAGGGGACGGGTGGTCAGAGAGTGGCAGTTTTAGGGCGGAGGAGGAGAACAGGGCCTTCTTATCAGAGGTTTTAGGACATTGGTCCAGGATGTGAGCAGGTACCCTGGCCACTTGGGTGTGTCAGTCAGCTGGCCCAACTTGGAGATGCATTATTCCAACATTCCTGTTTATGGTAAGATGGTGATGGGAGCGAGAGAGGAAAATGTCCACATCGAGTCTTCAAAAGTGCATAGGCTCACACCACAAATAGAGTGAACAGGATCCACGTCTCTGCTGAGTATTTTTCATTCAACTTGTACGTGAGAGTAGATGTGGTTTACTCCTTGAGGGTTGGGGGCTTCTCTCTGCCAATAATGTTTTTTGATGGTCCTGTTATCCTTTGTAATAGATTCCTGGCAAGTAATCTTGTATATGTACTGCCTTTGGACAGAGGTGGGTGGATTTTAGAGAATAAAAACACTCCGGGTACTTTACAGTGTGCTGTAGATTCTGATTTGATTATAACTGTTAATTATATTTCATTACGAATGTGTTTGATTGGCTTGATATTGACCTGCTATGCATACCCTGCAGATTATTCCACCTGCCCACCTTCCCTTTCCTCAAATATTTTAGTTCCAGCTAAATAATAAAATCAAATTTGTTCTTCAAAGCCCATTTGGATATTATTATTAATATTATTATTTTTGAGATGGAGTTTTGCTCTTGTTGCCCAGGCTGGTGTGCAATGGCATGATCTTGGCTCATTGCAGCCTTTGCCTCCCAGGTTCAAGCAGTTCTCCTGCCTCAGTTGCCCAAGTAGTTGGGATTACAGGCATGTACCACCATGCTTGGCTAATTTTGTATTTTTAGTAGAAATGGGGTTTCACCAAGTTGGCCAGGCTGGTCTTGAACTTCTGATCTCAGTTGATCCTCCCACCTCAGCCTCCCAAAGTGCTGGGATTACAGGCCTGAGCCACTGTGCCCAACCTTATTTATTTTTTAAAGCTTGTTCCTATGTCAATATAGTCTCCTCTCCCTCTTAGCCTTTTAGAACACAGTCTGAAAGGTATGACAGTGAAACCTGCTGCCCTGGATGTTTAATTTATTTAAAAAATTTTTTCTTTATTGCATTGTAGTTTTTTCCCCCCCTACAGGCAGTGAAATTGGTAATTAGCTGAAAATTTCCATAGAACATTGTTCGTTTTGCAAGGAACTTTTAGGCTACCCAAAAGAGAATGCTTTGGGGGAAATATATCACCCCAAAGCTTTACAGCTTCTGGGGTAATATTTAACATATGTTAATAAGCTGAGTTTTTTCAGCCATTTACAAAGTTCCCAATTGCCCACTCTATGCCTGCCCTCTTCCCTGAGTCTGCCTCTGTGCTCTGTGACTTCCCTGCTATTGTGTTCAGATGGGCTTTGCCAACTGTCTCTTAGATGAATGGTTCTATTACAAACACAGTAGCTTCCATGACAGCTTAGAGGAGATTGTTGTTTATGACTGCTTTTATTGAGAGAGGTTTGGTGCACGTTAACGTCCTGATAAAGACATTTGTACCTATAAAGTAGCCACAGCCTTAAACATATTTGATTGTGAGTAAAGTATTGGGAACGATGACATGCCAGATGTGAGGTATCGGATTGCATGTTTATTCAACTGTTATTGCAATCTCTGTACTAAGATGTGCCCTTGTATTTTCTGTCTCACAGCAACACACAAAATGCAATGGTGATACGATCCTGATTATGAAAGATGCTATTTAGGTTACTTGGATTGTAAACCATGTGTATTAGGAAGCATTCTCTCAGTCCCCATGTGTCCTTATACAGCAACCACAAACAGTGTTAGATGAACGGAATTGTCAAGTGGGTTGAACACATGCATTGTGATAGGAACCTTTTGAAATGTACGAACCTTAGTAAGGCATAGACTGACCACGGCAAGTATTGTGACTGGGACTCAAGATAATAATAATAATAATAATAATAATAATGAATATTTATCCAGTGTTTGCAGCATGCCAGGTACTGTTCTGAACACTTAGCATTGAAACCTTGTAACAAGTCTTATGAATAACTACTATTATTCTGACATCACAGATGAGGAAACCATGTTCTAGAGAGGTTTAGTAAGTTGCCCAGGGTCAGATTCTCATTTCATTGAATTCATTAATTATATTTAATCTTGAAAGTACTGGTTAAGTGCTCAGGCTCTGGAGCCAAACTGATTGGGGTTCGTATCCCGGCTCCAGTCCTGATGTGCCCAGAACTCGGCATCCCTGCACTGCTGCCTGTCTAGGGTGGAAGAGAGTTTTGGTTCTAGATAAACAACAGAAAAGGAGGAATGGGCTTCTCTGGTGTCTGGGATACTGTTCATCCTGTTTTTTGCTTGGTAGACTCCTACTGGTCCTTCCAGACCCTATTGAAGAACAGTAATACTCCATCCTTTCTGAAGCCTTCCTTAGTCTCCACAGGCAGAGCTAATTTTCTCCTCTCTTATGTTTCCATAGTACATGATTTTTAACTGTTTGTTAAAGGGTTCGAAAGATGCTTTTTTTTTTTTTTTTTTTTTTTAAAGCTGTAGTAAGCACTATCAGGCTTTATTTCTGTGGGTCCATACCCACTGAGAACTCTCCAAGGGCCAGTGCTGCTCAGCCTCCAGTACAGTTCTGGGCACACATTAGGTCCTCAATGTTTGAATTAGTGAAAGTTGTTGGTAATAAAATTCTGTCTTTTGCCTCTCAAGAGTTTTCTTTCCTGCATTCTTGCCATTTTATGACATTTACAACAGTCTAGTGAAACAACATGGGCAAGAATTTTGATTACATAAATAAGAAACTAAAGCACAGACAGAGACCAGGATGTTTTCTGTTGGATTGTTTTATCTTGAGAAACCACTTGGTGAAACAACTTAGGAAACTTAACTCATTTACAAGAACCTACTCCCCTGTTGACACTTTTCCATCATAACCATATTGATCTTACACCTGAGATATCGTGAACTAGAGTAATTTGTTCACAATAGTAAGGCATAATTCTAGAAAGTTAGTCTTTGACCATTTCTTTTCCCTGGTATATACCGGACATAATATATTTATAAGCTTATTTGAGATATTTCTAAGTGGGAGAGGGTGTGTGTGTGTGTGTGTGTGTGTGTGTGTGTGTGTGTGTAAATGTTCCTTTTTTCAGGTTGACTGTGGGTTTAGTTTTAGTTGCCTGAAAATAATTTCCACCACTGACTATTCTAAGATGACATTGTTGATCCTGAATGATACAGTTACCAGGAGCAATGAACTAAGTAAGCTCTCACTGTGGAGTTCAGCAGAGTATTGAGTTAGGGTGAGTTTCCAGGCTGCAAAAATCTAGCTAGCTCATTGGCTGATATATAAGGGGCTTATCGGCCTGTTGGAGTAAGTTCTTCATTGGTGGTAAAGGGCATAGGGTTGGGAGTAAGGGCTGTTGGGGTTTAAATCCTGGCTTTGCCACTTCACTGGCTGTGTAACCATGGACTCACTAATATTCCTAAACCTCCATGTCCTCATCTGAACAGTGGGACTAATATTGGTGCCTATCTCATAACTTTGGTGTGAAGCTTAAATTAGATATACATTAAAAATACTTAGAATACCTAGTTTATTCTTTGAGAGCAATATTATCCTGACAGCAAAATCATACAAAGATATCATGAGAAAAGAACTAATATCTCTTACGAATATAGATATGAAGCTCCTCCACAAAATATGAACCCAATTCAGCAACATATAAAAAGGTTTATATACAGTGACCAAGTGGGATTTATCCCAGGGATGCAAGGTCGGTTTAACATCTGAAAATAAGTTAATGTGATACACCACATTAATAGAATGAAGGAAAAAACCACATGATCTCAACAGATATAGAAAAAGGATTTCACAAAATCCAGCACCCCTTCATGATGTAAATAATGAGCAAACTAGGGTTAGAAGAGGGCCTCTTACCTCCTAAAGGGCATCTATGAAAAATCTAAGCAAATATATAATAGTAAAAGACTGAATGCTTTCCTCATGAGATCAGGAGTGAGACAAGGGTGTCTGCTTTTACTCCTTCCATTCAATATTATACTGGAGTAACAGTAGTTGGACAAGGAAATGAAATAAAAATTACTCAGATTGGGAAGGTAGAAGTCAAAGTATCTCTATTCGATCTTATATGTAGCTAAAAACACACACACACAACACTATTAAAGTTCATAAACAATTGTAGCAAGGCTTCTGGGTCCAAGATAAATACATAAATCTCAATTGTATGTCTTTCTTTTTTTTTGAGATGAAGCTCTGCTCTTGTTGCCTAGGCTAGAGTGCAGTGGCGCAAATCTCAGCCCACTGTAACCTCTGCTTCCCAGGTTCAAGTGATTTTCCTGCCTCAGCCTCCCAAGTAGCTGGGATTACAGGTGTCTGCCACCATGCCTGCTAGTTTTTGTATTTTTGGTAGAGATGGGGTTTTACCATGTTGGCCAGGCTGGCCTCAAACTCCTGACCTCAGGTGATCCATCCTCCTCGCCCTCCCAAAGTGCTGGGATTATAGGCGTGAGCCCCTGTGCCTAGCTACTCAATTGTATCTCTATACTTAACCAATAACCTGAAAATGAAATAAAGCAATTTTATTCACCATAATATGAAAAAGAACAACATACACAGGAATAAATGTAACAAAAGAGCAAAACATTTACCTCTAAAACTACAAAATATTGTTGAAATAAATACCTAAATAAGCTGAAAGGCATTCTATATTCATGAGTTGGAAGACTTAACATTGCTAAGACAACAGTACCTACGAATTGATCTACAGATTCAGTGTAATCCTTACCAGAATCTCAGAATCCCATGGCTTCTTATATATGCTTAGCATCATGCCTGGCCTTGATAAATTGGGTGATAAATGTTAGCTACCATTGCAATAATAGCTCTCTTACTTCGGGTGCAGAGCACTTTTATAGTAGCAAAGATGGAAAGAGAGGAGAATGCTGAGAAAGCAGATGAACATACCAGTTAACTCAAATACCAGGTGAGGGAGAAGGTGACTGAACCTGTGGCAGCAGTACAGAGGGAGCCGAGTGCTGCTTTTGAAGAAGGTGAATGAAGTTATGTGGTGCAAGATCCTGATACCCCAAAAGTGCCCCGTAAACCTGAATCTAGTTACCCTTAAAATGTGGTTGAACTTTGGTCTTAGGATCCAGATGTCACTAAACAGGGTCTTGTTCACAAAAGAGTAATCACTGTCAGGGTGATAAAAACCAGAGTTTTTGTGTCTGGAAGTCACTAAACCAGAGGTGTGTGTGTGCGCGCACGTGTGCGCACACGCACTTTTTAAATCACTGGATGACAAAGTCCGGAATTTTCATCCTTTTTTTTTTTTTTTTTTTTTTTTTTAAGTAGTGAGGAGAACTTATCTTCTCACAGTCAGTCCCCTGCTGACCAGCTTTGCTCTTTGCAGGGTGTCTTTGGGCCTGAGTGTTTGAGCCTCTCATTGGGAGATGGCCAGAGCCCAGCCCTTGTGCTCTGGAAGTTAGTGCTGGTAAAGCTTTGCAGTTGGCTCTGTGGATGCGTTGTGCTGCTTACTGGTAGCTCCTCCTTTAGAACTTGGGAGACATGTGCCAATAGGTAGGAAGGTTCTCTGCTAAGATGCATTTATTTGTGAAAACCTCTGACAGTGTTTTTTCCAAGGATATTTCTGTGGAGGGAATTTCCCATTTCAGTTTTGGGGAAAACCTAGTGAGCTGTTTCTCAGATATTTAGGTCACACACTGACACTCAAGGTCAAATGGCTACTGAGTGGTGGAGCTGGGATTCCAAAAAACCTTCCATGTCTGACTGCTAAGACAGTTCACAGTCTGAATTGTCTAGGCTGAATTGCCCCTCAGGGTTGGACAAAGTGGAGGAGAGAGAAGGCTGAAGGCAGAGAGATGTGAAAATACAGTGTTTTCAGGAATAGTAAGGGGGCTGGTAGAGGTAGCATGTGGGATGTCTAGAAGGGTGGATGGAGTGTGGTGTGGCTTGTAAGCTGAGACGTTGTGGGAGTGAAGTGTCAGGCAGTGGCAGTGTCCTTCGAACAATAAGATCAGAGGTTCACAGCTTTTCTGTGTATGCAGCATATGCACAGGAAGGGGGATGGGAGCCCCTGTTTTTAGGATATTCAACAAGTGTTTGAGGAGAATTACTCTGGGAGCCTTATCTCCTATAAGGAGATTGATACTGCAGCATTCGTGGTAGGAGATGAGGAGGGCTTGAACTAAGTCAGAGGCTGTGGGAGTGACAAGGAGGGGATGGATGGGAAGGACATTTTAGGTCAGTATATTAATGATTAGGTATTTAGATTAGGTATATTAGAGATGAGAGGTCTCTGTAGGGTTTTCTGATGGGGAAAAGATGTGCCATTTATAGAGACAGGTGTGCAGCAGGGAGACAAGTTGTAAGGGCTAAAATTGGTGTGATGAGTTTGGGTTGTATGGAGTTGGCAGGGCTTTGGGGCACTTCATGGGGATGGTGTTAGTGGGCACTGGGCAGTTGAGCATTCTGGATTTGAGAACAGTTTGCAACACATCACAGGGTTTGGAGTTGAGACCCTGGAAGTGGACAAGCTTGTCTCAGAGACAGAAGGAAAGGACAGAAAGGAAGACAGGCTAGGAGAGAATCCACTGGAAGCATTAAGGGTCATTATCTTGAGTAAGCATCTTGCATGTCACATGAAACTTTACAAATACAGGAGTGGGGAGGCTGAATTCATGTATGTTTACTGTACTAAGTGTGCTGAAGTGTTTCTCTTGGTGCTGTGTTGATGGAAGCAGATCACTTTCTTGCAAGTGCTGGAGGTGCTGAATGTCTTGGCATGTTTCATTCTGGCTCCCTAAGGTGAGTTAATGGGTCAGGTTCAGGATCATAGTTCCTTCTTCCCTTTCCTTAAGTCAGAACTGGTCTGGGCTTCGTGTGTGATCTCCTTCTTCCCATCCTCCCTGGGAGTGTTGCTCAGCTCCGTTTGGTGGTTTCAGTTGCAAGGCTTTAGCTACCCTGTTAACTGTTGCTCCTGTCACTGAGAAGTGCAGACCTGCAGCATGCCAGGGTGAGGGGAAGCTGGAGAATCAGCCCCCTTTTGAAATCTGCTCCAGCTTGCTCTCTGGGGGCCAGCATGAGTGTGGAGAAGATTGGAGAAAACCCAGAGACGGTAGGCATGACCTGCCAGATGCAGCAAGCCCTGCCCTCTCTCTGTGTCAGATCAAAGACTGACTCTTCAGTCATTTGACACCCTAATGTGAGGATGTTTCTGAGCCAGGGCCAGGGCTCCTGGTGGCCTGTGCCTGGGATCTGTGGGGAACGTGTGGGCCTGCATGTGCTCTGGGTAAGTGGGGGTAGGAGAGTAGGACAAGTACCCTCCCAGCTGTTCTCTGAGACACAGAGCTGGAGGGATCTGGAGAGATCAGCCCAGACTCCTCAGTTTTCAGATTGGAAGCTGCTGCCCAGAGATGCCCTTTTCCTGGTTCCAATTCTGAGGGCGAGTTGGCCCAGCTTGGTTGCAGCTGCTCCTGCACGGCTCTTTCCTCCTGTCCCACAGATCCTGGGTTCCAGGGCACAGAGGTCGTTCCCAGTTTGGCTGGTGCCTAGAATGACCACATCATTTAATGTTCAAACTAAGACACTTTGGAGAATAAATGGGGCAGTGTTAACAATGACACCAGGAAAACAGAAATAAACCATAGCAAAGCAAGATATATAATCTTCCTTCCTGTGCCTTCACTTTTGGTTCAATTCTTATTCCTATCCCAGGTGATATTCCCTCATCCCCTACCCTCCTCCTGGTCCTATGACCCACATGACTTTAGGTTCTGGGAACTTACAGATCTTAGTCTTTGGAGGTTTCGTCTGCGGATCTTGGTATCTGGAGGATAGAAACCTCAGGGATCTCCCATGTTGGAGGGCCCAGGAGATGGGAAGCCTGTGAATAGCATGAGCATATCTCTGACAGTCCATGACTATTCAGAACCTAGATCCAGGAACTTTGATTTTCAGTGGCGAGTGTGGGTATGTCATAATTTACTAACTTACTTTTTTTCTAAGCATATATTCAGTTGTCTCTTGCACATAGCATAAGATAGCATGCTGGTAACATACAAATCACAAGAGAAGCATCCTATTCTACAAGCCTGTGGCACCAGCTAGAGCTCAACAACTCAGCCATGCAATCTTTTGTCTCAGAGGTGGAGGGGAGCCAAGGCCTTGGGCTCCTGACAGGTGTGTGACGGAACAGGGCATAGTTACTTGTCTCCCAGGTGTCTGTGTGCTTTCTACAGTCACAGCACAGAGTGGGAGGGGACATAAGCAGCTGGGCCTCGCTGAGACCAAGCCAAATGGGGATTTAGGCAGAGAAGGTATTCTTTTTTGAGAGTAGAGGAGGTGGAGATGAATGTTCTGCCTGGTAGCTTTCTCAGCCTGCACTGGCTTATTTTTCTATCTAAAGCTGGCAGAACCCAGACCACCATGGATCCTCAATGACAGAGGCCAGAGGAGAGAAAATGGCTCTTCACTGGGTCTTCTGGCTGTGTCCTTGGACCTCTGCCCCTCGCAGCCGACCGGAGTGGTCTGGATTTGCCCATTCTCTCACTGGAGTTAGCAGTAGGATTGCCAGACCTAGGAAATAGAAGTATGAGAGACCTAGTTAAATTGGAATTACAGATAAACAAAGAATAATTTTTTAATACAAGCATATCCTATGCTGTGGTTGTATTTTATATTGCAACCTTACTTAGTAAGGACTGGCCTGATTTTGCTTCCCTCTGGGGCATGGTTTCACAGTGCCTCTTTCATTTAGTAGATGCTTATTGAGTGCCAAGGATATGTCAGATGCTGCTCTGGGCAGTGGAGATATTGCAGTGAGCAACAACAGACAAGAGTTCCTGAACTCGTGGAGCTTACATTCTAGTGGGGGTAATAGGTAAGGAAGATATGTATGTTAGGTGGTGGAAGTGATAAAGAGGAAAGTAAAGCAGGGAAGGAAGATAGAGAGGGATGGTTCAAACCTGAAAGAGATGAGAGTGATTGAGGGGATAAGCCAAATAGACATTTGCAGAAGAGTGTTGTAGGCAGAGAGCCCCACAGGCATCAAAGCCCTGGCGTGCCTGATGTGTTTGAGGACTGGTGGGCCTCCATGGCTTGGGTGGAGTCAGCAGGAGAGGGGAGCCAGCATGGAGGTCACAGCCTAGCTCTTGCAGAGTCTCATAGCCCTCTCTGTAAGGATTTTGGCTTTCACTGTGAGGGGGAGTGTGATCTGATTAGGTTTTGAAAGGATCACCGGCTGATGGGTAGTGAAACACGGAAAGCAAGCCTGGGCCCAGGTCTCTCACCCTATCCTTGGGGGTGGGCCATGGGATATGACACCTGCATGACATTTGGAATAGAAAGGTATGCCACCTGGACACAGCATCACCTTGCTGGATCTTTGATTTCTTTTGGCCTTTTTCTTTCTCATTTAAGAGACACATTCCTACTCAAGAAAGGGAATGATATGTTGCAATTATATACTTCCTTTTTGCCAACCATTGTGTGATATACCTGGATCAAGGGATGGTTCCCTAATGGTTCCTATTAAGCTTTGGAGAAAGTAGCGATGTGGTGGGTATCACATACCTGGAGCTTTAGAGCCTTCTGAGACGCTAATTCAGTAAAAATACATCCTTTTTTGGTTAGTGTTGAAGGAAGTTGTTTTTTCATTGGACAGATTAAATTGTTCATGAGAGCTAAAGAGCTTAAAAGCATTTCTTTATTTTCCAATCTTTGAAAAGTAGAGAAGTGAGCTGGCTATATAATGTAGAACTTTTTCTGCTTTACTTGATCAAAGCAGTCTGATTTAAAATCTTAAATAAACAAAGACAACATATTTCACATTTATAGCTTAAGAATATAAAAACTAAAGAATATATGCATTTAATTTCATAAAATTATGTTTTTTGGAGAAAAATACTGAGGCTATAACATCTTGGCTTGTAACTAAAATTATTTTAAATGTCAGCCAGTTTTGATGATGAGAGCTATAATTCTAATAAATGGCAAATATTTCTAGATATCTTTGACATGATACTCTGGTTTCTCTTCAGACTGTATTAAGCTTTCCCCCCTTTTTTTTTTTTGAGACGGAGTTTTACTCTTGTCACCCAGGCTGGAGTGTAATGGGGTGATCTCGGCTCACTGCAACCTCTGCCTTCCGGATTGAGGCGATTCTTCTGTCTCAGCCCCCTGAGCAGCTGAGACTACTGGCACTGAGCACCACGCCTGGTTAATTTTGTATCTTTAGTAGAGACAAGGTTTTCCCATGTTGGCCAGGCTGGTCTCGAACTCTCGATCTCAGGTGATCCGTCCACGTAGGCCTCCCAAAATGGGATTACAGGCATGAGCCACTGCGCCCTGCCAAATCTTTCACCTTTTGCTAAATATCTTTGACAAGCCTTTTGACTGAGAGATAGTATACTGCTAAATTAGCTTTGGTAATATTATTAACAAATTCGTAAATTTTTGGTATATCCACAAAATTCACTTGAAAAGAAGCAAAAATGAAACCTTTAAAAAAGCGTTGTGTACACATTTCCAAATATGAAAATGTAGTACTTCACCAGAGTTGTGAGGTATATATAAGACCTAGTCAATATTTAAAGTAAGAGCAAAGCAGACTTTTTAAAGGGACTGTCTTGTACAATATCGTGCCCTTAGGCACTGAGAATATGGAATTACAGGGGTGATCTGTGTAAAAAATATTGAGTAAATGGGGCCTGGCTGTGTTGGTCAGGCTGGTCTCAAGCCCCTGGCCTCAAGTGATCCTACTCCCTTGGTCTCTCAAAGTGCTTGGATTATAGACGTGAGCCACTGCGCCTGGCCCCAAACTGTCTTTATGTAATTGAGACTCCTGTACACATAATAAGTTGAGATTTCATCACCTCAGGTTGGAATTAACACTTCAGGGTTAGAAAGATCTAACATTACTACCTCTAGGTGGTGTATGATTTTGATTTTAATAAGTCTCCTCTGTAAAATGGGGACAATGACACCTACCCCGAGGACTGGTTGTGCCAGTTAGGTGAGGTAACTTGCGTTGGTTTCGTAGACAGTACCTGACACAGGGTAAGCTCTCAGCACATAGTCGTTCTTATTAGCATTGCTTTTATTATATATTTTTATTATTTTTGCTATAGTCGTGAAATGTATTTGAAAAGAAGCAAAAATGAAACACTTTTTAAGAGAGTACGGTGACCTGAGCGAGAGTATACGGTTTTTGTTGGCTAATGATTTCCAGGGCCATCCAAGTTCAAGTTTTGAGCATGTAGCCAGTGTCTTTTGAATACCTTGAGAGAGCGAGCAGACAAGAAAGAGTTTGGCTCAGAATAGGTAGGAGGTGGGAACCTAGAGTCCTGGTGAGTGTGCCTTTACACCCGACATCTCCCTCCAGATGGCTGTTCAGCCAGATTGATAATTAGCATCAACAAATGCAAGCTGAGAGCCTCCTGGGCTGCGCGTCTCCAGCACGGATATGTATCGAGAGAAGCATGCGACATGTGGAAGCCCGAACTCAATTGGGTTGTATGGCTGGGCTCAGGTGGGCCTGTGGAGGCATTGCTTCGAGTTGGGCCTGCCTGAGTCTCAGCTGGTGCACAGACACTGCCCTACAGCCCACGATTTGCCCAGGGGGCTCAGCAGAACAGACCCACCTTGGTGGGGGGCTGCAGCTTCCAGCTGCTTTGCAGCCTCTGTCAGGCCAGGGCTGCTTGAGTCCTTGCTCTGCTATTTAAATCTATCATTTGTTGGTGACAGCTTTCTGCCTAAGCAGTGGCAGCGTGTATGTATGCTACAGGTTTCAGCTCATTACCTCTGTAGGGCTGTTCTTAGGCTGCTGGCTGGGGGAAAGGCCAGCCATGCAGACTGAGGCGCCATCCCCAAACCCTCTATTGGCAGTTGCTGAACCTGGGCAGAGTGTGGGGCCCTGCTACCTTCAGTGCCTGCTACCCACCCTTCAGAGAACCTGTCTGCAGCAGGGCCAGAGCCTAATGTTTTGTTTTCTCCCAGTCTGGTGGGACTGTGATACTTGGACATGGACACGGACATCAAGGAGATGTGGGCTCTGCTGTTCTGGTTAAGTGGGCCTTGGGCAAGTCAGTTTACTTCTTGGGGTTCATTTCCTCTGTTAATAGGTGGTGAACTTTTCAAGGGCGATTAACATGTCATCTTTATCTCCATATCCCTTGGACATAGTAGGTACTTAGTAAATGACAGCTTACATCTGTAAGATGAGGATGATTGGACATTTATCGCTAAGTTGTACTGGGCAGAGACAATGAATGTAATTCTGTTAAACTTTGACAAATAGGAATAATGTAAAGGAACCCTTGTATTTCCCCATGTTTGTCCCCCATATCTCCAGTATTAAAGAATCTTAGACAAATGGGGACTTAAAAAGGAGTTCGTTTGTTTATCTTTATTTACTGATTCAAACATTTACTACCTTTGCCAGTTTTGATCTAAACAGACATCTCTATTTGAGGCATCTTATATATAAAAAATATGTAAATAGTCAAGAAACACATGAAGGCATACTTAATCTAATTAGCCATTAGGAAAATGCAAATTAAAACCCCAGTGAGATACCGTGTCATACCCTCAGGTGACTGTGGTCAGAGAGACATTAACAAGTGTTGGTGTGGGAGGCAAAAACAGAAGCATCATTTGTTGCTGATGGGAATGTAAAATGGGGCAGCTTCCTTGGAAAGCAGCCTGGCAGTTCCTCAAAATGTTAAACATAGAGCAATTCTATTTCTAGGTATTTATCCAAGAGAAATGAAAACATATGCCCACACAAAGATTTGTACGCACATATTCACAGTAGCATTATTTTTATAGGTGCATCTGAATGCCCTGGTCTGTTATGGACTGGATGTTAGGATGCCCTATAGAGGAGATTTTCCAGGGATAGCTACTCTCGTGTTTGTCTTCTTATATGTTGTTTATGCATAGGAAATGCCAAGCTTTTGGCCTCTCTAATTTATAACTTCCAGAGAACAGCTTAAGTTTGGTTTGTGTTTAAGGAAATTCAGGGAGTCTCTTGCAGGGCTTCTGTAGAAACCTTTATCAACTAAAGGTATCTGGTGTTTCCCAGACTTTTCAGTTCTGCATTCCTTGTAGTCAGCAGGGAAGGACCTCTTCTTGTTATGATGTGAGTTACTCTCAACATTTCAGGCTTTTGAAGATTAATTCCTGATCTGAGGGAAGATTCTGGCAGTACTGGGATATCTTTAGAAGGCACTAAGGGCCTTGTCAGTTTCTGGGGTGGGCAGGTGCTTCTTCTTCTTTTTTTTTTTTTTTTTTTTTTTTAATACCGTTTTAGGTTTTGGGGTACATGTGAAGAACATGCAAGATTGTTGCATAGGTACATACGTGGCAGCGTTATTTGCTGCCTTCCTCCCCTTCACCTATATCTGGCATTTCTCCCCACGCTATCTCTCCCCAGCTCTCCACCCCCCACTGTCCCTCCCGTTTCCCCCCAACAGACCCCAGTGTGTGATGCTCCCCTCCCTGTGTCCATGTGTTCTCATTGTTCAATACTCGCCTGTAAGTGAGAACATGTGGTGTTTGATTTTCTGTTCTTGTGTCAGTTTGCTGAGAATGATGGTTTCCAGGATCATCCATGTCTCTACAAAGGACACCACGAACTCATCATTTTTGATGGCTGCATAATATTCCATGGTGTATATGTTCCACATTTTCCCTGTCCAGTCTACCATTGATGGGCATTTGGGTTGGTTCCAAGTCTTTGCTATTGTGAACAATGCTGCAATGAACGTTTGTGTGCACGTGTCCTTATAGTAGAATGATTTATAATCCTTTGGATATATACCCAGTAATGGGATTGCTGGGTCAAATGGAATTTCTATTTCTAGGTCCTTGAGGAATCGCCACACTGTCTTCCACAATGGTTGAACTAATTTACACTCCCACCAACAGTGTAAAAGTGTTCCTATTTCTCCACATCCTCTCCATCATCTGTTGTCTCCAGGTTTTTTAATGATCGCCATTCTAACTGGCATGAGATGGTATCTCAATGTAGTTTTGATTTGCATTTCTCTAATGACCAGTGATAATGAGCATTTTTTCATATGTTTGTTGGCCTCATGTATGTCTTCTTTTGTAAAGTGTCTTTTCAGCAGGTGCTTCTTATAGTCATTTCTATGACTAAGATACCTGATCAGCAGGCCTTTTTTTTCTGGCTGTAACTAGTGATAGGTTGCAGGTGGGTGCTTGTGGGGGTGGAACATCTTAGAGGTGTCTGCAAAGTTTAGGAGTCAGAGAGCATCAGTGTCAAGGACAGGACTTCTTGATTGAGATTTGGGGCCAATGTAAGTCAGTTCTCTAATATTTTCTTACATTTGAGTTATTAGCTCTTCCTATAAGTAAATGATAAAGGAGTAAGGGAAAATGCATCCTTAATAGGCAGAATAAAGCTAAGTGGCTATAGAAAGGCTGTAGAAATCCCAACAAAGCAGCTCTATTTATTTGTAGAACATAGGTGAAATGTTTATTACACGCAGAACAAATTAAACCAAAACATTTAAATGCACCATAGTATATGATTACAGAAACTGGAAAGATCTAGGAATAACAATAACAAGGGAACAAATGAACTAGACATGGACGCTAATCTTCCCTGAAACTAAAATAGGTGGGCATGCAGAAGTGCTTCAGGGATGGGAGGTCAGGCTGCAGGGTGATGGACATTGGGCATGTGCCTGGGACACTCCTTGAGGTACATGGGGACTATTTGAGATCAACTTCTCTGATTAGAAAGTTGTTTGGTGAGTACCAAAATAGGACAAAAGTGAGTGAGTGTTTTTAAGGGAGATTTCCCTCAAGCTCTGTTTGGTAGATAAATAATAGCTCTCTGTTGTGGAATATTTTCTCTCCAGGCCACTGTCATTGACCTTTCAAATGCTTGAGGGTGAGAAGGGTAAAGATAATGTAAAAGTATCAAGAAAAGAAAAGTAAAGGGAAAATAGTTAAAAAAAAAAAAAAAAAAAAAAAAAAAAAAAAAAAGGGAGAGAGAGAGAGAAATTCCATATAGTCCAGTGAAGAAGTTGTTTTGACCTAGATATAAAAATATAGGCAAGTCTGAAATCTTGTTGCTTTTCTCTTTAGTTTGCCTTCTTTGATATAAGCCTGTTTATTCATGTCTGTATGATAACCATTGACACTTAAATGTGAAGTTCTCAGTACTTTACTCCATTGTCCTATTAGAGGTCCTGGTTTTAGAACATATAGTCTGGATATGTACAGCCTATGGGTGTTGTGAGGATTAAATGAGCTATATATAGTAAAGCTAACCAAAAAACATTGGTTATGGGCCAGGTCCCAAAGCGTTTAAAAAAAAAATGAGCCAGGCAGGGTGACTCATGCCTGTTATCCCAGTGGTTTGGGCAGCTGAGGCAAGAGGATTGTTTGATGCCAAGAGTTTGAGACCAGCCTGGGCGACATAGCAAGATCCCATCTCTACAAAAAATAAAAAAAAATAACTGGGAATGATGGTTTATGACTGTAGTCAGTGACTCAGAGGCTGAGGCAGCAGGATCGTTTCAGCCAGGAGTTTGGACCTGTAGTATACCATGCTCACACCTGTGAATAGCCACTGCATTCTAGCCTGGGCAACATAGTGCGACCTTGTCTCTTTTTTAAAAAAAAAAAAAGGAGATTTTTGCCATCATTGAAAATCTATGAAGTTTTTTTTTTTTTTAATTTATAAATATACTTTATTAAACTGGTTGCCTATTTTTGAGTAATTAAAGTGGTTTTTCCCTACTACAAGTAACTACAGTGAATGTCTTTGGGTGATATATGTAATTATTTCTTTAGGACCAGTTCCAAGAAGTGGAATGGCACAGTTAAAGCACATAGATTATTTTCTTTAAGAGCTATGATAATATTTCCAAATACCAGTGTCCACCCCACTAAAAACGTAATGAGAATGGTCATTTCCTCAGTCTGTGATCAATACTGGATATTTAGCTTTTAAATATTTTTGCTTTTTAGAGGTAGAAAATACAGTTTATTTGATTTTTATTTGTGATAACAGCTGAGCTTAAGTAATGACATATTACGTACTGTGTTTCTTTCATGCAATATCTGTTTAGTATTTTGTTCAGTTTTTCCTTTATTGTCTGTCTTATCAGTTTGTAGAACATTGACTGTTTTCACTTTTCTTGCAGATACCTCAAGTTTGGCATTCCATTCATTTAAAAAAAAAAAACACACCATTTTTAGATACCCACTGACATGGTGAAGTAAAGACATTGTTAGGAAAAGGGCATGTAGGATGTGTATCATGAATCAAAAGAGAACTATCTTGGATGATCTCTTTGTTGTTAAGCCCAGTGATTGTAAGGGAGTGGGATTGGTAGAGATCTCACCGACTGCTGACTGTCTAGAACTCACTTTCACGTTGTGATCTGACTCCATTTGTTCAAAAACCCATCCTTACTGGGAGAAGTCAGAGCATGGGATATCCCTTGAGAATATAAGTATTCTCAAAAGTATGTAGAATACATTACTTTGAATAATTGGGTTTGGAACACTGAAGTGGTTAACAGAAGCCGCTATTTCATTCTTATGGCTCTGGAGTAAAATGGCCTTGACCTTTGGTCTGCCCCAAACCCCTCCTAAATTTTGCTTGCTTTGGCTAACTCTGATAGGAAATAGCTATGGGAGAGTAGGAAGGGAGTAGGGCTTAGAGCCCATATTTTAAATTCTACCACTTCCAGGTATGAGCTGTGTGGCCCTGCACAGGTTACTTCATTCCACTTAGTCTCCATTTCTTAGGTTTCCTGTGATCCATTTGGCGTGTCCTAAGCACCCAGTATATGCTTAATTATTTTGTCTCTTCTCACCAGGTCTGGTCTGTGTCATGTTCATCTCTGTCCTCATTAGTGTGGTAGTCTCTTTGAGATTATTTGATGACCAAAGTAATGGGGCCGAGTGTAACAGCTTAAATAAGAGCAGGTACATTCTGAAGAGTCTGAGGAGTGAGAATAAACATTCTCTGTATATTACTTACTGTTTAAGAAAGTTAAAAAAAAAAAAAAAAAAAGAACCCTCATGGCATTGATGGATTTTGGGTAATCAAGGCCCTCTCTTTTTGACCCGGAACACCCTCTCTAGGTCAGCTTGAGGGCCACAATGATGGTTCTGATTATTCCTCTCCAGGAGGGCCCTTAAGCTTTGACATCATCCCCTAACCCAGTGTGGCTGGAGGTCTTCCTGTCAGAGCCTCCTGGGGCCAGAATGGGCCTCTGGGGTGAGCCGGGCCTATAGCTGTTCCCACCTATAAGGAGCAGAGCTGTTCCTGCAACACAGCAGAAGCACCCAAGTGGGTGTGTGTATGTGCACATAATGGGCCCATCTGCTGTGGCTGCAGTCTGTGAATGCCCTGCAAGAGGCCAGAGGCCCGGACACGTGTCTCAGTAGCTACTTTTCCTTTAAGGGGGATGCTCACTCCCTGGCTCATTCCTTAGTACCTCCGACAAGGAATGGAAATCCATCCTGCCCTGATCAGCAGGTTGAGCACCTTCACCGGATTCAGTCTCACGCAGCTCAGCAAGGGAGTTGCTAGTGTCTAATTGTCTTCGTTTCCTAGGGCTGTGTAACATAGTAGCTTAAACTGGGTGACTTAAAACAACAGGCATTTATTTTCTCACAGTTCTGGAGGTGAGAAGCTGGAGGTTGAGGTGTTTGCAGGGCCATGTTTTCTCAAGACTTTAGGGGAGGATCTGTTGTATGCCTTTCTCTTAAAGGCTGCGGTGTCGGTGTCGCCATCAGTGCTTGGCTTTCCTTATCTCACAGCTGTGAACTTCAGTTTCATGGTGTTCCCTCCTAGGGTTGTCATTGCATTATCCTCTTGTAAGGACAATTGTCATATTGAACTAAGGAATCGCCCTACTCCAATATGACGTTGACTGATAACATCTTCAACGACACCATTTCTAAATAAGGGTCAGATTTGAGATATTGAGGGTTAACACTTCATCAAACCTTTTTGGGGCATGCAATTCAACCCGTAAACCTTATGTTGTATACAAGGGTACAGGTTTAAAGAGGATCAGTAATTTGGGCACGGTCACAATTAGGAGTGTTGGAACCAGGATTGGAACTCAGGCCAGTTCTCTTTCTGCTAAACTTTGGTGGGTCAGAATCCACTGGAGGGCTGATAATTAAGACTAAGGCTCAGGCTTTATACTCTTGCTCCTCCACCTGTGATCTATATACTAACTGGCAGCATTAGCATCACCTGGGAGCTTTTTTTTTTTTTTTCTTAAAGAAATGCAGAGTGTCAGGCCCCACCACACACCTACTTTTAATAAGATCGTCAGGTGATTTGGGTGTGTGCTCAGGTTGATGAAGCACCTGAATCAGGTATATGCTGCTTCTCAGTCCTGATTGCATATTAGATTGCTTGAGAACTGTAAAAGACAAAACATAAATAATAGTGATGACAGCCTTACCCCACGCTGTTGAATCAGATCTCTGATGAGGTGCCGACGTTTATATTTTTTAAAAGCTGCCCAGGTTATTCTGATTCACAGTGCGAGTTGAGGAACACTGTGGGGCTGGAGGTGCTCATTTCTGGAATATCCGGACTTCAATACTGAGGCTGAAAATTCTTTCTGCACAGGGTCTTGTTTTTATTTCCATATTAGTGCAGAAACTGGGCCTGGGGGGTAGTGTGTGGAATTTATTTCAGGGAATGCAGAATGTTATATAGCAAAGGAGATCACACTGCATTTCTTTTCTGACTTGACCTCCTACACACACTAAGTGTAGGGTAGCAACCTATTTGTCCAGCCTCCGAGCTTGAGAGAACATGAAAGGTAGTATGGAGACAGCTATCGTGGGCAGTCAGTGTTTGTTGAATTAAATTGAATAGCAAAAACCACAGGAGATCAGCATTGTTGATCTCACTGAAATGTATCATTTATAGAGAAGCTATTGTATTACTTTGGGATACAAAGTAATACAGAAAGAGTTGCAGGATAGAAGACTGCACAGACACTATGTTTAGCAATTCTTAGCGTGGGTGAAATGGCTTATGCTTGTAATCCCAACACTTTGGGAGGCTGAGGCGGGCAGATCACTTGAGCTTAGGAGTTTGAGACTAGCCTTGGCAACATGGTGAAACCTGTCTTCACAAAAAAATACGAAAATTAGCTGGGTGTGATATCATGCACCTATAGTTTCAGCTACTCTGGAGGGTGAGGTGGTAGGATCACCTGAGCCCAAGGAGGTTGAGGCTTCAGTGTGCTATGATCACACCACCTGACTGCCACCTGGGCAACAGAGTGAGACCCTGTCTCAAAAAAAATAAAAGATATTTAGCAATTCTTGGTATATAAATAAACATGGAAGAGTTTTTGGAAGTTTTGAGAATAAAGTGAGAGCAACCCTTAATACCTACAGATGTATTTTCTGCTGTAGGTTTGTGCAAAGGATCACCATTTCTCTTCCAAATGGTTGTTCCTTCATCAGTACAACACCCCATACATTGAAAATGGAATTCTCAGCTGGGCGTGGTGGTGAGCACCTGTAATCCCAGCTACTCTCAAGGCTGAGGCTGGGGAATTGTTTGAACCTGTGAGGTGGAGGTTGCAGCAAACCTCTCGAGATAGCGCCATTGCACTCCAGCCTGGGCAACAAGAGCAAAGCTACATCTCAAAAAAAAAATGAATTCTCCAACTTCTCTTTTGTTTTCTGACTTGCTTTCTTGCATCATGTATCCCATCTACTATTTTTTAAATGCCCCCTTGTCTTTGAAACCTCCTATTTGATTTACCCTGTAGGGACTGATCGAGTCCCTTACTTTTCCATTCTCCTTTGGGACATCTTTCATACGTTCATTTTTCCTTACCCCATTCTTATTATCCAAACTCTAATTGCCTGATACCTGGATGAGTAGCTATGCTTTCCATCCCTGCAATGGAAATTAAACTTTAAAAATTATATATATATATATGCGCCCTTTGTATAACATATCAACTCTACCTATATTTCTACTTTTGTTTTGCACTACTGCCCTGGTGGCCTCACTCCAGCTACACTATTGTTTTTACCTTTCCCATGGTTGCCTCCTGCACACATGCTCTGTGGTTGGCCCCCATTGCTGACTGCTTATTGGGGGTGATGCATACCCATCCTCTAGACAGTCTGTGCTTTTCTCGTCTTTGGAGGTTCCAGTTCCACCTCCATCAGGTCTTTCCTGACTGCTCCATCTTGCCTTATTTTTCTCTCTTTCCTTCTGATTGGAAGAGTACTCAACTTCTCTAAAACCTTTTCATGAACTCTGTTGTGATTTCACTTATATTGACTTTTTGACATATAATGTGCTGGTGTTCTGTTTCCTCAGCTAGATCAGAAGCTCCCTAGACAGGGCTCCATTGGTGTTAAACTGCCATCTTCAAGGTCTGGAACTTGATTTCTCTTTTTCTGCCCCCACAACAAGGCACTCCTCTGCACACAGTAGGAACTCAGTGCCTGTGGTCGAGTAAATGCGTGAAGGAAATTGGATCCCGTGTTGGGTATGTTTATTTAAATGTGTAAAACAAGAATGCCTTATGATGTGTATGCCAGAAGTGAAATTCTCATCTGTAATTACCAATGAAAAAAACACCTTGTATTTACAGTTGAGTTTGGCACCAAATCAGCCCTCGTGTCTCCTTCCTTGGTACAAATGTTGTAAAACTCTAAATGCTGCGTTTCCATAAAAGGAGCATGCATTTCTGTGGAGGCAGTGATTAATGTTGGATGTCTTTGGGTGGTACCATCCTACTCATGAGGGAAGCAGTGCTGTTCCAGGCTCAGTCTATGAATTGGTTTGCCTTTCTCTCCTCCTTTCCTGACCCTGCCATCCAGAAAAAAACAAACAACAACAACAACAAGAACCCCTGGCATTCTGCCTGCTGGCACCCTGTTAGGATAAAAAGATTGAAACACTTGGTATCTGTTTACTCACTCAGGTGAAGTTTGAGATGTCCTCCTGGGCTTTTGTTGGCTATAGACCCATCAAAATCTCATTGAATAGGTGTTGTGGAAACATGAGAAATACATGTTTATCATAGTTTATTTACTTACCTGTCCGTCAAATTAGAAAAGTGCCAGGCATTTATCTCAGTGTTTTACAAATATTAACTCATTTGAATTTCATAACCACCCTGAGACTTGGGTAGTATTCTCTGATTATCCCACTTCACAGATAAGGAATCTGGGCACAGAGCACTTCCGGTGCTTGGTAATAGTCACATGCAATCTTTTTCCTAGTTCTTAGCCTGCAGTAATTATTCAGGTAACGAAATGTCTGTGATTCCCAATTAGATGTCTAGTTCAAAAAGGCTTTTGTTTTATAAATCATTCTGGTTTTTTTTATGGTCATGGCTGTACTTGTATTTCCCTCTGAAAGTGGCAGAAGATGAGTGTATATGTGCGTGTATGTATCAGCGTTTTAACACCTACTAAAAAGAAATCTCCTACAGTGCTCTACAGTTTATAATTGCTTTTTCAGATATTATCTTCCTTAGTCCAGCCGTGCTGGTAAGAAGAGTTATTATTTATTTCCATTTAACAAATGCAGTAAGTGGCTTAGAGAGGTTGAGAGACTGAACATATCCTTAATGTGATTAGTACGTTGGAATTTGAACCCAAGTCCTCTTAATCCTTTGCTCTTCCAAGCTGTTATGCTGCTTGTAAATTGGGAAATCCTGTAGTCTCTGTTTTTCTTGAAGTTCTTTGTTTTTCTAACCTCCATCGAAATGATGTGGTTTTTGTTTTGTTTTGTTTTGTTTTGTTTAAACTTATATCCCAAGCCTGTATGGTGGAAGGTATAAAAGTAGAGGGGTTGAGAATGCAGTTTTTTGAAAGAGAGATTATCAGATGCCACAAGAAATTTTTTTTCCTATTTTTCTTTGATAGCAAAAGAGTGAAAATTTTGCAGGGTTTTTCTTGTTATCTTTGGACCCCAGGGGACTAAGTGCATGATGGTAATAATTAAATACGGTTTCCATTAAGGGAATGTTCTTAGTTTTAGCTGCATAGGCTTAGAAAGCTGGGTGAGAGAAGTCTTTGAGTAGAGAGATGAGAAGTTGGAGAGCCCATCTGTCATGCCAGCACACCGTGTCCGCACGTGATGACCACTTGCACCTCCATAGCTAGTCTCCCCTAGGCCAAATCTTGCCCTTAGGCAGGAGAAAGAATGAGTCAGAGCTCTGGGTCCTGAGCTGTTTTACCTCTTAGCTTTGTGATCTTCCATAAATGATCCAAAGGCTCTGGACTGCAGTAGAGTTCAATGTAGCAAGCTTTTATCAAACAGCTATGTGCCAGGTACTGTGGTAGGTGCTCCAGATAGAAATACAAATTAGATAAGGCTTCTGCTCTTGGATGGTTCACATACCAGCTGGGGAGACTGACAGGAAACACAGTGATGGTTCCTGCTGTGTTAGAGATTTGTTCTGAGGGCTGATAAGGGAGGGGGAGGCAAAGCACATCAATGGGGCATTCTACGAAGGTGCTGATTAAAGGTCTGCTTCCCTTCTCCTGACCCCTGTACTTAACGCATAGAGGGGACTGTAGAGAATGCAATGAAAGTGAATGGTGACCCCCCCCCCCCCAAAAAAAAAAAAAAAAAAAGAGCCTCAGGGAGGAGCCATGGTTTCCTCCTCTGGGGTGAGAGTTGTCTTCTCTCTGGGAATACTGTGGTGGAGCCTGTCATCTTCCCTTGCTCCCATCCCTGCTTCCTACCACGCTGTTCTTTTCCTGGCACAAGACTAATCTCATAGATTTGTAAGAGTCCTATGTAGTTGTCTTTATTTTTGGCACTAGTCTAAGTACCCCTTTTGAATGGGGTTGGTTGCATCTTTGTGTTCTCAGTGTCAGCACCATGCCTGGCACAGAATTGATGGTTTAAAAATTCTGTTGAATGCACGGATGGATGGGGATTTCTGGAAGCACAGCCTGGAAGGAGCAGAGGAAGGAGAGATTGAAATGAAGCGTGAGATGTCCCTGGGCAATGGCTGATGAAATTTAACCCGGGGAGGGAGGGGCTTGGGCTGAAAGCCTTATTTTAAAAAGCTGCCATCTGCAAAGCAAGAATTTTAACTCCTTGGTTTGTCAAGAAAGGAGTAAGTGTAGCCTAGAAATTGGGGCTGGATTTGAAAATTAGCCCCAATTCTGCAATTTTCACCACAGTAAAAGCTTCTCCCATTACACATGGGTGATTGGTATTGATGGGCTGTTGTGGACAGAGGACGGTGCTAGGTTGGGGTGGAGAGGGCCACAGCTCGGACTAAAAATCCCCTTTTCTCTCTTCATGAGCTTGGCTGCAGACGTAGAAACTAGAACTACCAGCAGTTGTACCTCATCTTAAAAGTGGTAAATTAGGGGAGGCTTTAATTAATTACTATGATCTCTTGAGTACTTACTATAGGCTAAGGGCCATAGGGAACACTTTAATTCACTGGATAATGTCAGTAACTCTGTGAAATAGATATTAGTATGCTTATTCTGCAGATGTGAAAACTGAAGCTCAGATAGGTCAGTATTTCACAGATGGTGCAATACTGAGTTGGAACCTTAATCTGAGCCTGGGTGTGTCTACTTCCAAAGCCCCATCCTCTTAGGTGGATTTTCAGTGATGCCAGAAGACGGTTAGACTTTCCTGAAGATGCTTGTGTAGATTGTCACCACAGAGTCAAACCAAGAATTGTATTGTTGTATTTCATTCAGAATCATAACATGCTTAATCCAGATGCTGCCTCAGATAATGAAGGTGAGTTGCTTATGGGCTGTATTTATTGATGATTCTTAAGAGTGTGAAAAAAGAAAACCACTTGATTTTGTTTGGGGGAGGCAGAATGTATCACACAATAACTTGGTTGAGTTTAACTTAATGTAGATATGTTTTGCATAATTTGAAATTAGGCTGAGGGCTGAGTGGGCACTTGGGTCACTGTGGGGTGACAGAGCCCTCACTAGACTTTTTGATCACTTGAGGTGGTTATGCCAAGCCCTATTCACATTTCACACTTGAGTTTAAATATTTGTGAAGGGAATATAAATCTTTGGTTTGAAGTAGATATAGCTCAAAGGTTCAGAACAGAGCATTTCAGCCTCAGGGTACCAGCTTAGCCTCTAGGGTGAGACCATATCTAAACCAGCCAAGTCTGCCTTGCGATGAGGTCGGAGGAGAAAAATTCATGTGATAAGTCAGATTACAATTGCCTTTTTTTGTTATTATTTTTTGAGTGACCACAATGTGTGGGACTTAGAAATATGGAATAATGATGGGCTTTGTTATTTCTTTTTGAGAAAAATCCAGTCACTTTTTTTTTTTTAACCTGAGAAAGATGAATCCTGAAGAAGGGGAGGTTGATCTCTGCCCTTTGAACTTAAAGCCTGTAAAGTAAAAAATAGTTTAAAACAATTATGTGTTTCCCCCACCCCACCCGTGCCTGATCCTGGATGGATACTGTTTTGTCTCCAGGCAGGGTGAAGACGCTATTTAGGAAAGCGCCTCCTCGTGGGGGTGGGCGTGGGGCTTGCTTCCTGTAAATCTGCATTCCCTGTGCCACTTGCTTCCTTCTCTGAGAGGTACTGGTGGCCAGGTGTTATGAATCCAGGTCAAGATGAAGAAAACGCACTTTTGTCGCTTCTTCAGGCATGTAGCAGACCCAGCCGGGTCTCAGGTATTCCAGATATGAGCGATGTGCTGATTGCGCAAGGCTGGAAGCATTGCTCACTCGGAGATACCGAGGCCTGCCTGCCCCGAGCCCTTTGTTCTCCTGGTTGAAAGCAGTTAATTAGCAACTGTCTCCATAGCAACTCCCACATAGTCCAAAAACATTGTCTAGTTTTTCAGTTTAGCTTATCACACTGTTTACCTGAAGGGCTTTTCACTGCTCTGAGTCTCATTTGAGTTGGCGGAGTGCCTGTTGGGGAAGTGAATTGTCAAGATAGAAAAAACACCATGGTAGCAAGAAGCGGAGGAGACATCTCCCTACCCAGTCCGACCCCGGCCCAGGATTCTGGGAAAACAGAAGTTGCGCCTGCCTAACATTTTCACCTGTATTTTTTTTGTTTTGTTTTGTCACAAAACTGCCATTCTCTCCACCAAGCCCTGAATTGTGAGGATTTCCCCCCTCCTTCCCCGAGAGGCTTTCTAAGCTCTTTAATATTCCGTTTATAGTACATTTCCATGATTAGTCATCTCCAAACCCCGAGTGTTCTCAGCCCCTGTACATTCGAGGAAATTTTACTTCCCTGAGGGTCTTGGCATTTCCAAAGGCCCTTGGATGAAGGATTATGAGTCTGAATGTGAATTAGTCACAGCAGCTTTGTTTTTAGGCATAATGAGGAAGAGCGTTTTCTTGGTTTAAGTTGATTGTGTATGAGAAAAAGGCAACTTCAGGTGGCTTGTTGGTAAAATAGGAAGGGAAACTATAGCTTTTTTATAAGCCAGGCAACCAAGATAATAATAATAATTTTCATAGTTTTCATTGATTAAGTGCAAGCTGTGTGGCCCTCCCTGCTGGCTGTGTGGCTCATGGTGCCAGCTGTCTGGGCCTCTGTGCTGGGATGCTTAGGAGCTTTTATCTCCTATCTGCCACGGGAAGACGGGAGGCAAGAGGAAAAGAAGTCTGCATTTCCTGAGTGCCTACCATGTTTCAGTAGCTGAGCCAGCCTTTCACAAAACGAGGTCTCCTGTATCCTTTACCACAGATCTGCTAAAGACGTCCTCTAAAGTGTTTTAAAGATGGGAAACTGGGGTTCCAAGGAGTCGTTGCTTGCCCAAGGTTGTAGAATGATAATCTTGACCTGTTGCCTTATAGGGCACGGTCACTTGTCCTGAAGCAGCGTTGTGCATTTGGTGGTGGGGTTAGGTGGTGTGTATTGCAGATTGCGGGGCTCTGGGAGACTTTTGCCAAAGGGGTTAGTGAGAATGGTGGTGTACATGTGTAATCAGATCCCTAAGTTTGTCTCGGGAAATCATGAAGCCTAGCTATTTTGTGATCATTTCTTAGGTACAGTGATAAACAGTATAATTTAATTTTGAGGCATGTGCACCAGAACAAATGTAATTCTCTTCGAAGTATTATCTTGGAAAGACTGTGCTTTGTGATGTTTCCGTTCTTCAGACCTTTTTAAGGAACCTTTTGGGGGTAACTGCCTTCCCACCTTGTAAGATATGTCTTTGAATGAATTCAGCAGACCATTGTTGAGCATTTAACTCCCCTTAATATGAGCAGAAAAGTACGGCTTTTCCTTCGTGGTGATTACTTGGACCTAGCATGGGTTCAATAAGAAAAAGTTACCCCAGGCTAGCTTCTTTTCTTTGAGAACCTTATTAAAGGCTGAGTGCCGTTGCTCACACCTGTAATCCCAGCACTTTGGGAGGCTGAGGCAGGTGGGTCACAAGGTCAGGAGTTTGAGACCTGCCTGGCCAGCATGGTGAGACCCCCATCTCCACTAAAAAAACCACAAAAAATTAACAGGGCATGGTGGCATATGCCTGTAGTCGCAACTACTTGGGAGGCTGAGGCAGGAGAATTGCTTGAACCCAGTAGGCAGGCAGAGGTCGCCATTGCACTCCAGCCTGGGCGACAGAGCAAGTCTCCGTCTCAAAAAAAAGAAAAGAAAACATTATTAATCTGTTAAGCAGAAAACTATAGTTGATACAATGCATAAACAAGAGCTTTGGTCTGCTTTTTAATCTTATCTGTGTTGTCAAAAATAGAGACATAGCCTGAGCTGAACGCAGGAACTATGGTTTGAACTGCACCTAAGGGTGACAAATAGGTGTTGTAATGGGAGATCAGTACTATGTGATTTTCGTTGACTGTGCGATCACAGTACGTTTGTGACGTGGCTTCTGCAGAAGTAAGTGTCATCTCTGGCTGTGCAGATAGAGGAGGATGCTCACCATGTTAGAGCACACTTGGGGCCAGCAGTTGTGTTTTCCTTCTTTTGCTCCTTCCCTCTCTCCACTATACTGTACAGCAGGTACCTTTCTATGTATTGGGATGCAAAGGTGGACAAAAGAAAGCCCCTTTAGCAAGAAGGTAAAAATTGTGGGGGCTTCTTCAGAGGGCAGCAACCCAGGTAATAAAGAGAAGAAACCACATATCAAACAAAATCATTCAAAGGATGGGGTGGGGGGAGGTGGTAGTATTTGCGCTGGTGTAGAAAAGACTCTTCAAAGACATAAGTTGTTTTAAAATATCCAAAAGATACTCCTGGATGAAGAAGCAGCACATTGTCCAGTAGACTCTAGCTGTAACGGAAGCATCTTAAAAGGCAGTCACATTTTGGCTCAATTATAAAAAGATATTCTTGAGTAGTCATGCAAAGGTGGACTGGGCTTCTGCTTTAGGATATAGTGAGAAGTATTGAAGCAGGGATCAAAAGACCATGTGGTGGCTTACTGTGAAGGTCAGCAATATAATGAATCCTTTAAAATCTCCAGTCATAAAAATTGTATCAGTGAGCAGGCATGTTGTCTTCCTGCAAGACACATGCTAGTAATGAAGGAAGATACACATCACAATTAATGTGCCTACATTATATTATTTATTTATCTCTTTTGGGGGTAACTGAATATAATCAATTTAGAGATGTTAGAACATTTGTAACTATAGTTTGTGAGATGGGCAATTTTAACCGCAGGAAGTCTTCAGTATCACAGCACAAGTTCAGTTCACTGTGGTTGTTATGTCATAATTATACGTTATGGATGTCTAATTCCTTTTCATATCTAGAAGTAAAGATCATGTAACATATCTGAGCCAACATCAAAGCAATATTTTTATAAAAATGATCTTTGATGTAGAACCATAAAATTAGGGCCTTAGGTCTACCCATGTTGAATTTGCCCTTTTTATTTGCAAAATGCTCTATCCCAAATTGCTATGAGTGATAGACATAATAGTGATCTTTTTGCTTTTGATAGTTAGGCATCATAGCTTTAAGACAACTCATGAAGTTTTAAAAATTGTGTCCATGTCTACGACATCATGTGTGTGTGATTAGATAAAGATTAGTAGGTAGAGAAACTACTTGAAGCATTGACTGATACACCTGGTACCTTCCAAAGAATTGATCTATTTAAATCAAGTTAGTTTTACAGCTCTATTTGTTGCTTCTCTAGATTGATTAGGTGGTTTTATGATGTTTCTTTTATTTTTTTCACTAGGAATTTTGCTAAGCGTTTTTAATGCCTGAATTGGCAAACTGGTTTATCAGTGTTGGAGGTCTGTGTGAGCTTTTCATTAGTCCATTTACAATGGCAGCACTTTTCGTGTTTGAATGTAGACAAACCTGACTCTGATATTTATGGAGCCTGAGGCAAAGAGTATCAGTGGAAGCTCATGTACTCTGTTGAAATATTTAAAAGTTATAATTCAACTTAATAAACTGTTAAATAAAATTTTCTCACCTCCTACTTTGACAAATTTACTTTACTAAAAACTTGAAACCCAGGTTTAAATTTAAAGGCCTGCCTCCTTTTCTTCCCGCTCCAGCTGCATCTTGTAACATGTGCATATGGACGCTACAGATTGCACAAGCAAACCCTCCTCTGCTTCCTCCTGTTAACAGCTGTCCCTGGGCCACTCTTTGCACTGAAGCGTTCTCATGCCAGTGACACAAGCTGCCCTTTTGAGAACAGACTCAGGGAAGAGGCCTGCACAGACCTTGGAAGTGGAAAGGGGTTCTTGGGCTGAGAATTCTGGAGTCTCGGGCCCTTAGTCAATGGTCTAAAAAGTGTGAGGGGGTTAGGTGAAGTGTCTTCTTGCCCTGGGAAAAGGAGGAGGATGGCTAGAAGAAGACCAGAACAAGACCCTCTAAAGTTTAGGGCCCAGGTCTAAGGACTGTACGGAATATGGATAAAAGCATGACTAACTTCCAGCTGCCTTTCATACTTCTGAGCTTGAAACTGAGTAGTTTCAACCAAATAGTTGAGTTGGCCTAAGGAGCTTTGCCATTTAACCTCGTAAATGATCTAAACATTAACATGGTCTGAGAGTTGAGTATAATATAAGTGAAATAGGTGATTATTGTCAGGTCAGGTTTGAATTCTCTCATATTTGAAATCCTTGCAACTGTGAAATTGCCTGTAAGAATTGAAGGCTGTGCTAAACAGTCAAAACAAATTGGTAGGATGGCTTCCGTAGGCAAAATCTTGGGGCTGTTTGGGGGAAAAATTATAGAATAAAACTAGTAGTAAGTGGGTTGCAGTGAGAATCAAATGTAATACACTTTTCTGGCTAAGCAAATTGCATTGCAGTTTGTTTTATTTTAAAAAATGATGTGAAAATACTGAGCATCACAGCACAGACAGAAATATTTCGCACCAGTTTTCACAATAAAATTCCCAAATGTGAAAGCTCTCCCTTTTTGCAAAGGTATTTGGAAGCAATAATGTTTGTGTGCATAGTTGAGTTGATCAGAGTATGAGGTGATTTTTCATCCCAGGAGGTGTTCAAGGAAAGTGCAGCTGGTCAACCTTTAGTGTTTTCTTTGCCACAGGGTATAGTTCTATTTCTGTCAGCTCAAATATAGTCTTTCAGGAAATGAATTATCCGTAGGATACCTTAAAATGTATTTGTGTTGTAACACAGGGTAGGAGGCAGTGTGCTCAATAGTTCAGTGTGGATACATGGGTTCTGAAATCACAGTCCTGGTAACCAAGTTCTGAAACTTAGTTTAGTGTGGATACGTAGGTTCTTAAATCACAGTCCTGGTAACCTTAAGCAAGTTACTGAACCTTCTCTAAGTTTCAGTTTTCTCATCAGTGAAGTGGGTTGAATAATAGTGCCTTTGTTAAAAGGTAGGTGTGAGGATTGAAAAGTACAGGTGAAGAGCTTAGCACGTAGTTAACATTCAATAAATGCAAACTATTAATCACTTAGCTCACTTGTATAAGGAAGGTCTATGAGTTTACATAAAGGTAACATTTTGTGGTAAGAGAATCTCTCCATGGTAACCTGTGTAAACTCCAGAGGGCTGCAGGGAAAATTACATTGTGGATGATTGGCCTTCTCCTGGAGTTTACCTATTAAGGTGAAGTAGGTCGTGCTTTGAAGTGCTTGGCAGTGGTTGCTGTGTCCCCGCCTTCCATCCTAGGTAGCAGATGGTAGTCCTCACTCGTCTCTGAAGGGTCCTAGTAGCCCGAGTCCTAGATGTGATTTGTTCCTTTTCCGCAAAGTGGTTTTGAAGGATATGGATTTTCCTCTTTGGGTATAAAACGTAAGAGGATGAATGAAAAATGGGAAGTTTTGTTTTTAAATGAATACAGTACACAGCCTCAGAAAACATGGGGAAAAGATGAGAAGGAAAATTATTTTTATTTCTAAATGCACTATTCATTCCACTTTCCAAGTAACTTGTGGCTGTCATTGTTTTTAGTGATTTATGCTTAAATAGTCTTCCTTGGGAATAATCAAATACTGGTTTCAAATATGGACAGGGAAATTACAAGTCATAGTAGAGTCTTAAAAGAATGCTTAGAATGAACTTGGACGGGATGTGGAACAGGGCAGCAGACTTTCCACCAGGCGCTATTCCTGTGTTCTCAGTTCTACCCTGGAGCCTTCTCCAGTGGGGGCCCAAATGCACCGCCATGATGTAAGAGTCTCACCAACTACTTAGTTTCTAGTAGCCCTCTTCCCTAAGCCTTACTTTTTTTTCCCCCTGGCAAAAATTGAGACAATGGTAACCTCCAACGTGCAGAGGATCTCTGAGAATGAAATAAGAGGCACCTAGCAACTGCCTAGACACTACCAGGACGCCTGTGCCCTGCGCCCCCTCTTCCCCCGACATTTGTGGGAAGGTGGATGATTTCGCTAGACCCCAAGCCTCTCTTCTTTGAGACATTAGGGAAAAAGAAACCAGTGTGATTCGCAGAATTTCCTGACTGGGCACAGCTGCAACTTTTCTGCCTTTTCTCATCCCATAAACATACCTCAAAGTCATCAGTTATGTTTTCTTTCTCATTTTTGGTGTTGAAAAAATTAACCTTTCAGTTTTCTTGTCTGTAAAATGGGGAGAAGAATAGCTCCCATTTCGTAAGGTGGCTGTGAGAACGTGAGAAGACAGGTGACAGGCTGCATAATTCTCACAAATGCAGTTGGAGTCCCTAGAAGGGGAGGAGAGGAGCTGTGAAACCCTGTTTTTAATTGGAAATTTTCATCCTGAGCCTTAAGGAAAGGAATGAGTTCCATCCCAAAGTAGAAACCAAAAATGTTCTTACTGAAAATGGCATAAGCACTGGTTTTCTTTCATGAGTTTGGTCATTGTTAGAGTTAAGCCCTTCCCTACATGGCAAGTGTGCACACATCTGCAGACCCTGAGGACACCAGAGTGTCAGGCTTTGAAGGGAGTGCAGCAGACACTCAGTGATGGTGCCTCTCACAGTCTAGCTGTGGCCGCACCAGGTCCCATAAGTCAGTACCTTAGGATTTTGTGTCTTCAGCTTCCTGGTTCTTGTTCCTGATGAATTCCTGACCATCCCCTTTACATAGTGATAGAGCCTTTACTCTCCGCTTGGAGGGATATTGCATTTGGAAGATTCAAACCCATTGCTGTCCCCATTGACAGGGAGCATGTTAAGGGTAAGGCACTGCATTTCACTTATTGCTTGGCCCCCGTTTCTGAGGCTGGATGGGTATCTTGTAGGCATTCAAGAAATGCCAGTTGGAAGAATATCACTGATGTAATTGATGTCTCTGTGTGCACACCCCTAGATCTTCAAAGACCATGCTTCTTGGTCTAGCCATAGGAACTCTCCACCGCTGAGACACAGCCAGGACATGGGCCCAACCTTTCTTCACTTCCCTGGTAGTGTCCTTTTTAGAGGTAGGCATAAAAAGACAGTGCTGGCCCTCAAGCCTAAAGGAGGGGGCAAAATGCAGAGTCCTGTGCTTCGCCACTGGGGGCTGGCTAGGCCACCGCTAAGGTCTGTGGAGGCTTCTGTTCACAGGAAAGGTTGATGAAAACCCTTGGCTTCAGCTGAGCCAGAGGATCCAGGCTTTACCTTGCACGCCCCGAGCCCTATGCTTGGCAAGTCTGCCACATGGTTATAGAAAAGTTCCTGAGGCAGGAAGGAGGCTTCTCTGGACCAGCCGATGGGAAGTGGGTAAGGAGGTGTGGAGGAGGAAAGAAAGAAAACTCTTTCCCCATTCTTAAGTACCTAGGAACAGGTGTGAGCTGTTTTAGATGTGTAGGAGCTTGGGAAGTTGGGAAGCATCCAGATGTATGGATGCTGGAGCATTTTCTCCATGGGGGTCTAAGCCTGGGAAAATGGCCAGATTCTACTCAGAGACATTCTCCCATTTTCTCAAACTAGGGATGTGCTGGGAGAACTCTGGGCTTCTTGCCCACAGGACAGCCCAGAAGCTTTTTTCTTCCCCTGTCTTGCTGAGCCCTATTTTCCTCCCTCTGTACTTCCCACCTTAGTCTTTGGAGTGTCTTTTTAGACTCGGGATTTCTAGTGACTTGAATGTTCTGTGCTTTCTGCTATGAATGGGAGCTGTGCTGCACCCCTGGGTCTGGCAGTGTCCCTAGCAGTGGGATGCTGCCTAGAACTAGGGCTTTCATGCTGACAGCACAGTGACTGATGTCATCGTTGGGGAGTTCCTTCTGTGGTCACAGAGGTCTTGGTCTTTAATGCTGTATCCTCTCTGTCTCTGAGATAAATTCCTTTGGGCCGCTGACTCTTCCTCCTCTAGTGGCTGCTGGCAGTTAATACTCCTTTCCCTAGACTGGTGAGATAGTGATTTTTTTTTTTTTCCCCTAGACTGATGAGATGGTTGCTTTCATCTCAGCCTGTAGAGACTGGGAGTCATTTGGATGGAGGTGGCCAGAAGCCACTTGAATGTTCCATGGCTATAGAGGACATCGAGCATCCATTCTCTTTTTCTTACCAAATGCATACGGCCAGCTCTTTCCCTGGCTCATTGCATTGTTCAAGTGGGATTGACCTCATTTGCAACTCTGGAAGTAGACCTTGATTGACATAAGCCTAAAATACCTATGTCCACAGCGATTGATTGAGGGATGGAGCCTGACCAATCAGAGCCAGTGAGATAGAGGAGATATCTTTCTGGGGCTGCTGGGAAAGTAAAGCTTTCTTTCACTGAAGCTTTTGGAAGGGAATCACGTATCCTGTGGACGGTGTAGTGTGAGGACATGAGTTCTTTATGGTAGCAATTTTCTTTCATAGGAATCTTACACATGTGCAGGACTTGTCACTGGTTGGAACCAGTAAGTAACCTACTTGGAGGCAGACTGGTAATGATCCCATCTGAACTGTTGGAACAAGATTTCTTAGTTAAATAAGCCACTAAGCTCCCTTACCCCTCTTTTGCTTAAAAGCCAGTTTGATCATTGTTTCTTGAAACATAGGAACTTGATATGCAGACCTTCCTCTTGTGAATTTGTTGGGGACTTTTCCTACAAGGTCTTCTCCCAGGCCTATGTGAGGGCTAGGCGTCAGCATCTGGGGAGCTAGGGATCCTCATGCCAAGGGAGCATGGAAACGAGTCAGGGCCAGAGAGGGGTGTCTGTGGTCCCTGGGGCAAGGCAGCTTGAGGTGGGACCCAGAAGTCCAGGGAATCAGAGAGGAACAGTTGGTTGGAATGGAACAGAGGATCTGTGGGTTGGAATGGATCCGTGAGAGGTCTTAGGGGAGTGGCCTTGCCCACATTGGAGTGGCCCTGAATCCATTAAAGATCCCAGGATGGAGATGTAGGCTGTCAGTTATCATAGACTGTCTGTGTGTATCTGGGTGGGGTGGGGGTAGGGTGGTGTGTCCAAGTTCTGTCATGTCTGGGGTGGTATTGTATATCTAACTTCTCCCAAACGGGCTCAGTCACACCACACTGGCAGGACATAGTCTCTTCCTATTTTGCTTTATGATGTTCCTGTCTCTTATGCTGAAAAGAGCCCTTGAAAGCCACTTTTTAGTTGCCTATACTGACACATACCTGTAATTGGATGGATTGTCTCAGCCAGAGCTAACCTCAGGACTAGGGCTGTGCTGAGAAACACCGTCTTTGTGATGTACATGGGCTTTTGAGCTCGTGGCTTGTGGTTGTGGACTGAGAAAATTGCTTCCTGGGTTTATAGAGGTGGAAGGGGAAATGACCCTTTTGCCACCATTTATTCAGTGATGCCTTCCTGGGATGATGCTTGGGGATGGATGTGACTTAAAAGATTTCAGGAGTTCATTGGAAGAGTACATCATAGCATGCATGACTGATCCCTATGTGGTATCATCATTATGAGAATCCCAGAAAGGTGACAGTTAAAAGAGTACTTAACTATATGCTGGTCACTGGAGAGATGGACACACTGAACTTGTTAGTCCTTATCCTGCAGTAGCTCAGAGCTTGATCTGAATAACAGATCTGTAATGAAAATGACAGGGGACCGTAGAGGGACAGATTCACATTGACACACGTTTTAAAAAATATTTAAAAGTAAACTTTTTTTTTTTTTTAACCATAATATTACTGGTATTCATCTTCTTTCAAATAGAATATCTAATATAAAACCTATGAAATTTATCAACAGAAGGCTTAATACAGTAGATGCTGGAAGCCTGTAGTTTTTCCTCAAATCCCTCTTGGTGCATGTGAATCCACTATATACTATATCCGGAATCAGGCCATGCATCTTCACTGAATCACTCCCTTTGGGAAAGTCGTGGCTCGGTGCTCTTCTGGGTTCAGGAACACTGAGCCAGTGAAAATCACTCCTGTTGGTCATCTCTGCACCCAGTGTGATTTCTAATACAGTGAGAATTCAATAGAACAATACCTTCCTAAGGTATTAGTTAGACTGGGAAGAGGGCTAATGCGGTAGCAGCCTCCTGGCACAAAGGCGGGGGTCTGTGGTTAGTGACAGTAGTGTCAGTCTGAGCAGGGAGAATGTCTGTGATTAGAATAACTGGTGTCCAGATACTTCTAGTGAACTTTTATCAGTGAGCAGATGTGGCCTGGGAGGGCAAGCCAGACAGTCCAGCCAGCTTGGAGCTGGAAGGGAGGAGTCCAGTCCTAGGTCAGGATACTGTGCTGAAGGCAGGTGGAGCTGTAGAGGCAGGTGAGCAAACTGGGGGCTCCCTGGGAGCCCTGGAAGCAGCTTCCATCACTTTGGATGATTGGGAATTGGAGGTGGAAGGATGCCAAGGAAGGTGTTTGGGTGTTTTTTCCTCTATGAAGTTATGGCAGTGCCATCTTCCAATCAGCCATTGAGAGAGATGCCTTTAAGAGCACCTCAAGTGAGCCCAAATTAGGGGATCACCAGGAGGAAAAGCTGCTGAGGTGGGTTGAGCACCACGGGTCATCTTCTGTCCTTCTGGCAGTCTTTGTGGGCTGGACACCCCAAATGTGGGCCTGGGAAAATAACATTTTCCATACTGTGAGTGTTTTTCAGTTTTCACAGTGGTGCTTTTAATAAGCAGTGTAGCATCAAAGCCAAGAACTGTGCTTTCTATTTCTGGAAATAAAATATGAGGAGCCCGGAGGCTTCTCTTTGAGGTAAGAGCTGTGTGACTTCATGTGAGTTACTTGAGTTCTCCGAACCTCAGTGTGCACCTTCTTTGCAGGGCTGTATAAGGATTCATTGAGTTGCTAATGGGAACAGACTTGGCTCATGGTGGGTACTTAGTCCTCGTCAGCCTTCCTGCCTGTCTGCAGGGACGGCAGTGGTGCCAGGGGGTGGCGTGCTGCACTGCAAGTTCATCTGGGATCTCCAAGTTGTGTTTGGATTTAGCTGGGGTGTGGCCTCTCCTCCTACACCTTGAGTCAGCAGCCAAGGTGGAGGAGAGAGGATGGGGTGTAGCCTGGGTCCGGCTGTCTCTTGGCCATGTTTGGGAGGTGCTGACCACAAGTCCGAGGCCCTGAAAAAAAGTGCCACAAGGAGGGTGTTTCTTTCCCAGTTGGCATAGCATCCAGGTTCTCGACAGCCGGACACAAACAAGCTGTTCTGGGAGCTGTGTCTTGTTCTCCTTCACCTCCTGCTTGCTGCCCGCCACGCTCACTGGTCCGCAGGGCTGACGTTGGGGAGGAATGGAGAGTGGCCTCACTGACAGTAGATGCCATTGTTTGCTCTCTGTGGAAGGAGGATGCCTGGCCGAGGCCAGAGACCGTGCTCCAGGGGCCTGGGTGCCCTGAAAGTACATTTGAGTCTCTGTCCTCAGCGAGGGAGTCCTGGGCCACTGGGGCTGTGGCTGGGTGCTGCTTCCACTCTGGCTCTTGATGACAGAGTTTTGTTCGCTTTGAAACAGAGTGTTGTAGGAACCAGAGCATGTGAGGGGGCTTTGGCAGCACTGAAGAGGGGCAGCTGGAACCCTTGACCCCCCCTCAACCCACGCCGGCCTGGCTAGAGAGTGCTTCCTGGAAAGGAACCTGTGTTGCTGGGCAAGGGAGGGCACCTTTGGCTTTAGGAAGCCTGAGGGTCTTTTCTCTTTCCTGGCTGCCAAGGATCTACCTAGTACCATGGAGGGGAAGACCAGATCGGAAGGGATTCAGAAGCCAAATAAATGAAGAACGTGGCAGCACTTGAGAGTCTTTGCGCATGTCATCTCATTTAATCCCCTAACAACAGCAAGAGCAAGAGGCTTAAACAGGTTAGGAAGCTTGTCACACCATAAGCGAGAGAGCCAGGAATTCTGATCTCAACTCCAGCCATCTCTGACCGTCCCAGAGTCAGTCTCTCTCTCTCTATCCCTCTCCCCACCCCACCCCCCGCCGTGTGTGTGCGCGCGCGCGCACGCACCATCAGTGTATGCTGCCTCCATGTGGGCAAGGCATATGCGTTTTTCTTTCATTATTCTCAGGAATAGGTACCTAGTGCAGAATGGGTAATGGGTAATGGTTGCTGACTAAGTGCTTAATGGAGATGTTGCTGCTGATAAGCCTCAGTTGAAAAGGGAAAGAGGCAGGCAAGCTGGCCAACATGAAAGCCAGGTTTTCTTTATAGATAAGAGTAGGTTTCATTCTGTGGGCCCCAGAGCCCCTGTCCCCAAATCCCCAAGAGTGTGAGTTTTAAATGGAAGCTGCGTTTATCTCCCCCAGTGGGCTGGAGGACAGGCCTGCTGGGACTCAGAAGCTTCCCTCCCTTCCTTCCTTTTTCCCTTTCTTCTTTCCTCCCTCGCTTCCCAGATAGCTAGTCACTGCCCTCATTTATAACATGCCATAAATTATGCTCTCCCTCCCCTATTTGCATTTTGTTTTTGTTCTTCACATATTTTATTCATACTTGATTTTGGGATATTTAAAGTAATTTGAAAAATATGAATATTAAGTAGAGGAATCTGGAGAAAAGGTCACAGAAATGTAATGGACCTAAGCTGCAAAAATGCAAAACACACTGTGTAACGGTGTATGTGTGGACCGTCCCTCTTAGTTAAAACTGGTTATGGGCATGACGTCATGCCCCTGGTTACAGGTGTTTCAACTAGATGTAAACAAGTAATAAGTAGCTTCAATGATTGGGTGATGATGATTGGACTACACTGTAATCTGGGCAGAACTGTAGGGATTCAACAGTTTTAAGGGTGTTTGTGATACAGTGTATGTAATACTTTTATGTTCTTCAGTACATAGATGGGGCCAAAGGACAAATTTCCTGTGTTTTCAGCACTGGGGTACATGAGAGAACAGGTGTTGGTCATACCAACACATATAAGTTGTTGCCTGCGGTACAGATCGATGAATCCTTTCCTGTTACTTCAAGGCTCAGGGGAAAGAAGGAAGGCAGCAAGTTAAGATCATATATGTGACATAGACCTAATCCTTTTAAATTACATGTTATAGCACTTCAGGTTTTGATTTGCCGAGGACTGAGATTCTTGTAGGTTTTCAGAAGACTGAGAATTCTTATGAACATAGGCAGGGCCTCTATTAAGGCTGAACAAGCTGGGGACTGCCCTGTTCTCTCTTCTGTTGGGCAGCCTCGGAGGGGCTGAGGCCAGGTGGCTTGTGAGCCTTCCCCCTTTGCACTGAGCCTGCACTCGGGTGGCTTTTTATCAACCCAGTACTGTTGCACCCATGTCCCACTTGAGGCTGGATGGAAGTCAAGCCGCCTGCCTTGCCGCTTCCCTCTTTCATTACAGTGTCTCTGACCACATTCTCACTAGGCCCTCTGGAAATCCCCTGTAGGGTTTTGGAAAAGCATGCTAAGAATGGTTCTCTTGTGCATGCTCTTGTTGTCAGGACACTTGAGCCAAAATTATTGGTCATTTGCCCCAGGAGCCCCTTGTTTTCTGCACACTCGTTTTTCAGGGGATTTTGGGGTATTAGGTGCAACAGTTTAACTTACCCCACACCCTTTTTGGCACTTTTAGTGGCTTACATGCCCTAAGTAACACTGAAAGCATTCGTTGGCTTATTAGGGGCATTTCCACATTGGGGCCCTAATCCCTGGAGATCAAGAAGATGTTTTCTTTGGGTGACTTTTTTCTCCTGGTGGACCAGTACAAGGAGGAGGGTGAGTTTAGTTTCTACACACAAGCCAGGTACAAGACTTCAGAGTGAGAGGGATAATTTACACCCTGTGGCTATTTACCACATATTTTGTGCGAATTTCCAGTGCTAGGGAAAGGGATCTCAAGATGAGTAAGACCTGGTGCCTGGTTTAGTGGAGGGGACAAAGTGGGACACAGGTCATGACAGCATTACAATGAGAATATAGAGAACCTACAACTGCTGCATCCCTCCCTGTTCTTCAGGATGCCCTCTCTGGCCACCAGGGCAGCATGGCCAGAGGCCCGCTGGGTTGGAATAGTGTTTGTTTCCCTGTCTGATGCAGCGTTCCCTCAAAGCCGAGGCAAGGTCTATGCACACTGCACAATTGAAAGGTCTTTCGTGTTCACCCACTGCTGGATCAGAAGAACCTTACGCTAGCTGGGAGACCTTTGTTTCTTCATGCTTTGTACTGCTTGGATTGAATTGGACTCGCTACCACGCGAATATTATTATTTCACCCCTTCAAAACCAGAATTTATAATAAACTGCTAATAGTTCTTGGAATAAAGGCACTTCAGAGCATGGATAGCTTGAAATAATTCTTCTAACATCTAGAAATTAGCCAGTTTTACTTTTGAAGGAGATGGGAATAAACATTTAGTGGTGAGCCAGAAGGAGAATAAATGGCCAGCATTTGAGATTTTCTTATTCCTGTTTATGGAGAGAGACTGGCATAGACTTAATTCCCAACTTGTTGATCTGTTATACCCTATTTTAATTATTTTGCCAGATGTAAACATTTTCCCTTTTTTTATGAACTGAGTGTTTACACCATCTATCACATTTAATGTATTCGGTGCCTGTGAGTGCCGACCTCTTCAAAACTGTTGACTTCATCATCCATGTGCTGTCCAGAAATGAGATCTTGATGCCCCTCAAATGAATTATGAAAAGCTTTTCATAGTAATATAATTGATCCACTGTTGGCCACACTTACTTAAAAAAAGTCAATGTTAACGTGTTAATATTTCATGAGTGCCCACGTTGCCAGCTCCTTGCAATGGGACCAAACTATAAAGAATGAGAATTGTTTTACAATAGCTCAGCACATGGACAGAGTGCCAGGAAAGGGAGTTTGGGATTGACTTTAAAGTTTGAAGTGCAGCAGGGCCATTGAAAAACAATCCTCTGACTCATGTCAGATTGTTATAATTATTGAATGCCCACAATGCAGCTTTGTCCCCATGGATTTATACTGGAGAGGTTTCTTACCCACACACTGTGGTTATTAGCTGCAGAGAAAGCGGCGTTTGTTTATAATGACATGGGGTATATCTGGATGGCAAAGAAAACACTGCAGATTCTGTCTTCTTAGGAAGGAGGCAGGAATTTGGCAGACAACCTATAGGAAATTGGGAGACATGCTCTCATTACTTTTCATATATGTGGGTGGTTGTAGCCAATAACCATTAGATACCTTTTCTTTTTAACCTTTGTCCCAAACTCTTGAGAGAATGAAATTGCATGCTTGCTTTTCATCTGTATGACATTATACAGCTGGTATGCCTGAGCATATCTCGACTTACTCTTTTCAACGTGTCCCCCAAAACTCCTTTCTCTAGGTTTTACATCCTGCCTTCATAAAATTTGGTGTCACCAACATTGTCTACAGAGCCACTCTTACTATTTTTATAATGAGTGACTGTGTTTTGAGCAGTTCTCACATGGTCAGATCTCATCAAGGGATTTTTGTCAGAGGAGAAGATAAAGTTGAGGAAGTAAGACTTTGGGGCCTCCTTGGAGACATGTCTGGTTTGGAGATCAGTGGTGGTACTAATGACCCCGAGTTGGGCATCCAGCTCCTTGGGAGATGAAAGGTCATTGAGTCAGAGAGGACCAGTCAAGACCAGCTCCTCCAAACTGCTTTCCTGTCTGTGTCTTCCTTGGATGCCCTCCCCTCAAAAGCCCCACTGGAACTCTCAGTTGCCTTTGCTGTCAGAGGATGTTCAATATCAGTGGGTTTCTCAAGCTTAGAGGGCAATAGGGAGACACAGAACCACGGTAGTGTGAAATTGTCCGGAGGCACTTACAAGCTGGGGTGTGCAGATGCAATGTGTAATTGCTCCGGAAATACTTATAACCTTTATCACGCTTAGTGGTGGAAATGAGAAAATCTATGTGAGTCAGCTTAGTACTGACTTGGGACCAATATGAAGCATTCGAATCCGCCTAGGCTTTTTGCAAGTAGAAAGCAGACACAAAACATAGGCTCAAGTAACACTAAATGTATTTGGAGACTTAAATTAGGACTCATATATTCAGTTCTTTATTTTTGTTTTCTGGTTAAACAAAGTCTGGAAGATCTATAGGAATTTGAATTACCTTTATAGGTTTATGGGAACCAGAGAACCTAAACTTTAGAATTGGGGTTATCCTGGAAAATATGGAACACATATTGACTAAAATCCAAACAGTGGGATATTGAGTGTGATGCAGATGATGAGCCAATTAAGAGAAAGGTTTTCGGTGGGGCACGGTGGCTCACGCCTGTAATCTCAGCACTTTGGGAGGCCGAGGTGGGCAGATCACAAGGTCAAGAAATCAAGACCAGCCTGGCCAACATGGTGAAACCCCATCTCTACTAAAAATATAAAAATTAGCTGGGCATTGTGGCACGCCCCTGTGGTCCCAGCTACTCGGGAGGCTGAGGCGGAAGAATCACTTGAACCCAGGAGCCGAGATTGCGCCACTGCACTCCAGCCTGGCGACAGAGCAAGACTCCATCTCAAAAAAAAAAAAAAAAAAAAGAGAGAGAGAGAGATTGAGGGAGAGAAAGGTTTGCATTTAAGCATCTTCCTCTTGTACTGGTGACTGAGTGGGTCTGAGGTGGCACCGTTACACTGGTGCTTGTTAACTGTTTCTGTTTTTTAATTTTGCTCTCTTAAAGGCTTTGATTTTTTTTTTTAATTAGAAAAATTAGCTACCTATACAGATATTCACTTAGTAATCCCTTCATTTAAACAATCCATTTATGCCTTCACACATGTATGCGTGTATTCTATTTCATGGTAAAGTTTTAAAAGCAGTCTTATTCTGTAGTACGTTGGCCCATTTTTAAACCATTTGCAGTCATGTGTTTAAAAGATGTTATTTCATAGACAACAAAATGGCTTCTTGATTTTCATGATAAACATATACTCGGAGCCTTCCCCCTCCCCATCGTGAGTGAGCTTTTGGAGGACAGGGACAGTTTCACACCTCCTGGGACTGGAGGTGGAGGAATGGAATGAGCTGGGTGAGCAGGTACTGGGTGGTTGGAGCTCAGGGCCTGGGCCAGGGAGTTCTGGGGAGGGAGGGTGGGAAGGTGAAAGGGAGGTGGTGGCAGGTCATGGGGGTACTGTGTGCCATGCTGTGGAGTATAAACCTCTCCATCAGTGCAGAGCCATACAGGAAAGGTTGTTTGTTTGTTTGTTTGAGACAAAAGTTTGTTTGTTTTTTTGAGACGGAGTTTTGCTCTTTCCCTCAGGCTGGAGTGCAGTGGCGTGATCTCAGCTCACTGTAGTCTCTGCCTTTCGGTTTCAAGTGATTCTCCTGCCTCAGCCTCCCAAGTAGCTGGGATTATAGGTGTCTGCCACACACCCGGCTTATTTTTTTTTTTTTTAATTTTTTTGTTTGTTTGTTTTTAGTAGAGACGGGATTTCACCACGTTACAGGCTGGTCTCGGACTCCTGACCTTGTGATCCGCCCGCCTTGGCCTCACATAGTGTTGGGATTGCAGGCGTGAGCCACCATGCCTGGTCCAGCAAAAGTTTTAAGTGGATAAGTATGTGTGGGGAGTGGGTCATGATCTGGTTGGAATAATGTAAACTCAGGACTCTTGCCGTACAGTAATTTTTTTCAGCTTGCTAGACACTGTTGCTGTGGAGGAGTGGAGAGTGGTTTCATCCATATGGCAGCATCATGGCTATGTAGCCTCAAAGCCATAGGCAGCTCCCACCCCACCCACCCATGTGGCATCCACAGTTTTAGTCTCTAATAGCACTTTGTCTCCTGAGAAGAAAAGCACAGTTGTTTTTCCCTTCTTCTTCTCTCATCCCCAAAGCGTTCTCCTTCTCACCCAAACCATGATCTCAGACCTCTGGAGTAACAAGTCAGACATGTCATGGAGCCTGTTTGAAATCAGTTGTCTACATGAGTGATGAAATTATAACACCCTAAAAGAAGTCTTTGGAGTAGGAACTTGCCAGGGTCATTAGACATGGTTGGGTTGAGAGAGGAAATGCGATTATATGAAAAAAGTAGAATACAAAGTAGTGCATATTCTGTGATCATGGTTACTGTTTCAGGGGACAAGGACTGGAGGGGAACTTGTGGCTTGTAAAGGCTGTGGGGTTGTGAGTACTGTTTCCCCAATTAAAATATCTTTTATTATTGTCATGATTTTGTTGTGCCACTGATGTGTACATTAACTTAAAGAAATCAAAGTGAACAATTTTTTAAGATGACAAGAGTAAGTCTGGAGAAAAACCAAGACCTTAGAAAGAAGGCATGTGTACATCCCAGTCTGCTGTAATTTCAGGAGCTGCTGCTGATGCAGAGGGCTTTAAGGCAAGGGAGATGTTGCAGCACTCTGGGGGCTCTATGCCTCTCTGCATGCTTGTTTAGTCTTTGGCTTGGCCTGTTCACCAGCCTACGTGCCCTTAACCTGCGGAAGGTAGATCCAGCTGCTGTCCAGACCTTCAGGAAGCAGAGCCCTATTCAGTTTGTTCAGTTCTCTGTTGCTCTCCAAAGCCAGACCCTCTGTGGGACACTTGGCTTTTCAAGGCCCCCTGAGTGGTGCGTTGTTGAGTAGAAACGTTTGAGATGCTCCTTTAGTGGCACTTGATTCTCTTGGATCAGTAATTTGCCATTTCTTGTATGAAAACGAGGAGCTCAGAGTTTTGAATTCTGGCCCCACTTCTATCACTTTCTTGCCCTGTGACCCTGTTCCACTCCCAGAACCTTTTTGAGTCTTAATGTTTAGAAAATGCTTAATTGGATCACATGAAATGATACAGGTGAAAGCATTTAGAAATGGATAGCACTGTGGGAGAATATTTTTGTTAATAGTTGCATGATAATGTGGACATAGAGGAGAATTAACCGTTGTCAGAGCTTAGTTTCTCAGTCTTTTTATCTATTAAATGGGAATACAAATACATTGGGGATTCCCCGAGCATGTAGGTGGAAACTGTGAGCCCTTCCGGAGGACCATGACTTTTATCTCTTGACTTTATGGTATAGGAACATCATAGATGCTTAATTAAGATAATGGAACAGATGAAAAATGGGTTTATAAAAAATACCCAGATCCAATTTCATGTATTTGTAAACTATTGATCAACCTATGTGGAACCTATGGCCAGATATGAATTAGCTGAGCATTGATAAGGCATTTCAGGGAACACATGTGTCAGCTCGTTTTCTCACTTTACTTACCTCCTCCTCTATCTGCTTTCCCTCTCCCTTATACCTTTCCCTCCCCTTTTCTCTTCTTTTTCTACACTTTCTTTCCTTTTTCTCTTTTCCTTAACTGTTGTGCTGCAACTGTAGAGAAACTAGAGGTGTAATTTCTCAAATACTGGTCCTCTGTCAATTGAAATGTAGATAATCGTTCACAGATGTCTATACAGTGACTGAAATAATTATTTTGAAGGAACCATTGCATGTGTGACAAACTCGCCCACTGCCACATAAAGTCTTTGGGGGGAGATGGGATAGTGTGTGGTACCACCCTGTCGCTTATGCCTAGGCAACAGCTCACATAATTTATTCTAAGCCTCCCATCCTCAGCTTCTGCACAGAAGTATAGTGGAAGTTAGGGGGATAGAGGCCTTGCCTGTGGAGACTTAACTGGGAGAAGGACAAAGAAGGCATGTAGCTGGAGAGGGCCAATGCTTTTTCCAGGGCCTGGGGCTGGGAGGTGTCCTAATGCACTCTTACAAGCTACGTAGAAGCCAGGGAGCGTTCCCCAGTCATGCTGCTCAGAGGATAGTGTGAGTAGAGCTGTGCTAAAGGAACTTCAGTTTCAAGAGCGCCTTCACTCTGATATCAGTGTGGTACCACAGATAAAATTAGCATCCATGTTAGTAAGCCCAACCCAGAGAACCATGTGGTTATCTCATGATTTTATTTAATGACTGTGTTCTTTGCAGAGCTTATCGGGGTAATCTTCACAGCATGTCCTGATTACATGTTATACAGACCATATTACAAGTGAACTTAAAAAGCAATTCAAACCTCACTCCAATTTAATTTATATTTTTTACATTGGAAGGCAATATTTTTAGTAGGAAATTGTCCAGTATTTGGTTTTGTTTTTTACATATGTCAATTTTTATGAGTCTTGTGGTTTCCATTCCCCTAGCACATCTCATCTTTGCTAGTAGCAGTGAAGAAGAGAGAGCAGCTCTCCTGGTTCTCCTTCACCTTGCTAATCAGGCCATCCTGCCGAGCTCTTTAGGGAATGTATAATGACAAATAAGAGCTTGTAGGACTTGTATGTGGAGCTTCAGGCTCTTTTCTAAATGGCAAACCAAAGTGGCCAACATTTGCTACCTGTTTGAGCTTGAGTAAGTTACTTGACTTCTGAGCTCTGATTTCTTGCCTTTAAAATGTTCCCGCTTCACAGGTAGTGGTTGATTCACAAGGTTGCCAAGGGGTCTCAGTGAGGCAACTACCTGTGAGAAGTGCCTAGTCCCTGGAAGGCGTTTGAAAGTCATTTCCCAGGGCAGGTTGGATACTGAAGGCTTCCCAGGCTGCTGTCCAGGTGGGATTGCTGGAGACCTTCTCAGATACCCTGGCCTCTTTTTCTTTCCATCTCTCACTAGAGATGCTTTCTGTAGTTGGGATATGCAGGAGGAAAGGGAGAGCGGGTGCTTACTTGATGTGAGGAATTTATTCTTCCTCCAGATCATTCTGATAGAGCACTAACCTTTGGATGGGAAAAGGTGCAGGGCTGGGACATGCACTAGTGTTACATCACTGGAGTTATGTTGGGGATATGTCCAGTGTCAGATTTCTTCTGTCCAAAATCCCATTAGCAGAGGAAAGGAAGAAGATACATTTCCTTGGCAACTATTACGTCCCAAACACAGGAGCTACAGAGGCAAGAGTGACAGTTGTTGAGGGATATGGGAGTGTGAGAGGTAGGGATGTAAACTGAAGAGCTGCCATCATAAAATGTGGTAGAATGTTCACAGAGGCTTACCTACCCTTCCCTAAGGAGATATTTATTCTAATTTTGGGGGAGGGGTGGACTAAGTGATTGGGGCTATTCACTTCTCTGAGAAACCAGAAAATGAGAACTTCCATAAAATCAGGAATATGAACTCTAGTTCCGTCTGCATTTCGAACTTCATTTTTTTTTTCTTTCTCACCAGATTTTAAATCCCTTGGTCATTTTTTAACAGTATTTTCTGTGAAATCCCCGACTGTAATGTCTACTTTGTTTACTCATTCACTCATCCTTCCTCATCAGATTTATTACACAGTATAAGGCAATATATGAAATTAAAAATAACTACACTGTGGACACTGGGCTCTGCATACAGTAAATATTCAGTTGTCGTCTACAGACTTGCCTAAGTGTGTATGCAGTAGTTATTCTAGGCAAGTGTTTGCTCCAGGCTGGATGTTGTGTACAGGATAGCGAGGGAGGGTGCGTCAGAGCTGGCAGTTTCCTCCAGCAGTCAAATTCTGAACACCCTAGCTGTGCCTCTTGCTGGGCATCTAAACTTTCACCTTTCAGAGAAAACAAGGTCTTTGGAACCAGTGTGTTCTTTCAAACAGTGTTGGATACTGCTTGATTGTTACCATCTGGGAACCAAGTTTTTAAAAAGAAGCTCGGCTGCTTTGTTAAGATAAGAGACTGTTGTGTGAAAATTGCTGAGTGAGAGCTCCCACTGGAGGCTCCTTGTCTTCCAAGCCCTTACCAGTTTACTCTTAGCTGGGAGAGAGTTGGAGCCAGATTGCTAGAGCCCCCTTCCTTCCTGCCAGTTCCTCCCAGTCCTGAACTCTGGGGTGAGTAGAAGGTAGAGAGGATTGATGGGGCCGGACTTCTGGCCTTGCAGAGCCATGCTGACCTAGAGCCTGTTTGGAAGTTGGCTGTTACGGCAGCCTCTCCTGGACTGTTGCTGCCATTGTTTGCCCTCCCTTCTGTTTCCTTCTCTCTATTTCAAGCATTCACTACTTGAGATGGTGCTACTTTTTCATGTATTTGTTATTAGTAATTTTACGTTTCATCTATTAGATGACATTTTTTACCCTATTCTTAAAGTACACACTGGTTTTTTAAAGTTTCTAAGTATGTTTTTCATTTGTATGTGATCATGGTTCATCAGTATAAGAAAATACTTAGCCGGTTCTGTTTTGTAGTCTTCAAAAAAGATAATAGCTTAGGAAGACTGCTTCTTCATGCAGATTATGAATGCGGCTTCCTCTGGAGCCAGGCAGAGATGTCCACTTTTGCTACTTCTGTTTAAAATTATACTGCAGGTTCAGAAATTAAAGGCATCCAGATTGGGAAGAAAGAAAGAAAACTGTCTTTATTTGCAGATGAATTGAGCTTGTACTAGAAAACCTAAAGGAACACACCCTCGATACCCCTTCCCCCAAAGTATGAACTGACTAATGAGTTTCAGCAACCTTACAGGATAAATGACCAATATACAAAAATCAATTGTATTTTTATATACTAGCACTAAGTAACCTGAAAACCACATTATAAACACAATTCTTAGGAATAAATTTAATAAAATCAGTGCAAGACTAGTTTATTGCTAAATAAACAGAGAGCTATCCATGTTCATGGATTGGAAGACTCAATATTGTTAAATCTTCCTAAAATGATTCATAGATTCAGTGCAATCGTTGTAAAAACTTTAGTATGCGTCCTTTTTTTTTTTTTTTGGGTCAAACTGTTTCTAACAGTACAGAAATGTAGATGATCTAGAATAAACAAAAAATCTGGAGAGAGAAGACAAAGATTAGGGGTCTTATGTATCTTGACTTCAAAACTTACTACAAAGCTACACCAATCAAATCAGTATGTTATGAGTGTCAGGATAGATAATGGTGTAAGCATAGAGAATGGTACAGAATTGAAAGTCTGGAAATAAAGATTACATTATTGTCAACTTATTTTTTTACAAAGGTACCAAAGCAATTCAGTTCAATAGTCTTTTCAATGAATAGTCTAGGACAGTTGGATATCCACATGCAGAAAAGGTAAATTTAAACCCTTAACTCACATCGTACACAGAAATGAACTTAAAATGGATTCTAGACTTAAGTGTAAAAAGTTAAGCTAAATCTAGAAGAAAACATAATAAAAAGTTTTCATGATCTTGCGTTGGGCAAAGAGTTCTTGGATATGACATTAGAAGTACAGCATGTCAAATTACTTTCAAGAAGGTTTGCTAGCATTGAAGATTGTCTTTTTAATAACATCTGCTCATTCAGTGGGCAAAAATGGGTGAAAGTGAGCACATTATTTAACTATATTCTTGTTCCTAATTAGTTTGAACATATTTTTACTTATTAACCACTCAAAAATACTACCGCTTTCTGGGCTCTTGTAGGTCTCTATCACATCTTCCAACCCACCAAACGTTTCAGGAGAAAACATTTCCTTGGAGAAGAACATAAAGTTGTGGAACTTTGTACCTTGGATTACACTTTCTCCTCTCAACTCTGGGTCCTCCATTATAGGGAATCCATAGTGGGTTTTGTCCTGCAAAGAAAACAGTGTGACTAAGTAGTTTTCTAGAAATAAACAGCAGAATGGGAAACGGACATACCTTAGAGTAATATAACAATCAGGATGTGATAAAAAATTAGCTTGGGATTTGAAATCAACCTGCTTGGGTTCAAATCATGGTTCACCTCTTACAGTTATGCAAACCTTGGGTTAGTTACTTAACTCCATCAAATCTTTCACTTCATCTGCAAAATAGAGAAAAGAAAATTACTTTTCCTGTTAGGGTTGCTTTGAGCATCAAATGAAACAATGTGTGTAAATGTTTAGTGCTTTGTAAGTAGTATATAGGAACCCATTATTAAGTAATATTACAGTTTGGGTTTCAGACCTGTGAGCCCAGGGCTCAGACTCCGGAGGTTCCTGAACTAGGTTTTCCTAGGCATTGCATGTAGAATCTTATCTTTTTTAAAAAATAAATTTTAATTGAAAGATTGGCAACAAGTTCTTTTTGTCACTCCAGACATGATTTCCTTTGGGGCTCTTGTACTCCCATGTTTTGAATTCATAGAGTAACTCAAGGGCAATAGGGAATTCCTCTCAACTCTCTGTCTCTGAGAATACCTCTGGGTGCTGGAGAGATGCCACTTATCAATTCTGTTGTTATTGTTTTTACGGCTGTAAGCCTTCTGGATAGAACCCAGTGGATTTTCCTGAGTACAGAAGAATTAAATGAGGTGAGGGAAAGCATTGAGACTAATTATCACCTTCAAACTATGCCTGAGTTTTTGTTAGCCCTGAACTTACATATCCCGACTCTACTGGTCCATGAGTTCTTCATAGTTGGGAACTGTACCTTTTAATTCTCTGCATCTCCTAGGGGCCCTTCTCAGTACTAAGCAAATAATAAATATTCATAAAATACTGGGATTGTGCCAGCATAATCTGAGTTTCTAATAGATGAAGTTATAGAATCATATTCATGTTAAAGGAAGTTCCTATGCATAGTCTCATTTCATTCTCTCAACAACCTAGGCTTGGGGTGGGTCTGTCGGTGTAGTTGAGAACATTTAATATCCCTATTTTACAAATAGGAAAAGTGAGGCCCAGATAAGTTAATGATTTGCTAAAAATGATGCAGCTCTTGAGAGAGAGCAGAGATTTGAATCCCATCTACTGATTCTAGCTCCGATGGCCATTCCTTGCTTTATGTTGCCTATGTTGCAGACTGTTACACGTATCAGACACTTCCAATTCAATGAGTTTTGTCCTGGTGACAGTCCACACATCCTGCTCTCTTATTCTCAGATTTGCAGGAGGAAGGGAAGCATTTTTTGACATTGATGATATTGAGGAATGAGAAAAATCCTAGAATCAAAATATTACTCCTTGCCTCCCTCCACGGAGACTCTCTGGAAATAAACATTTAGGGACTTCTTGTGTTGTGGCCGTTGTGCCAGGGCAGCTCAAATGGATGCTTTTGTCACGACCCCATCCACCTTTAGCAGAAGATGTTGTATTTCTAGCCAATGAATAAATAAACAAGTGAGGGAAAATGACATTTCCTGGTAATGGAAAGTAGCAGTTGGTGAGACTTTAGACAAGAAGCGGGTGTTCCCGAGAATAAGCAGTGGCCACAGTGGAGCGAGTTGTTGGTTTACTTGGCTGAAGAATATCTTTGCTTGCATCCTGATTGTCAATAAAGACCTTTAAAAACCACAGCTTGACTCTGGCGGGCTGAGGGTGCTGCTGTGCTACTGCTGCAGGATGGAGCTCTCTTCCTGGTGGACACTTGATTCATAAGGAAGCTAATTATTCATTCTTCCTCCGTGCAACCCGCTGGAACAATTGCCGCGCTTGTTCGGTGCACAGTGTGGCGTCGGACAGTCAGGCCTTTTTATGTAACTGATGGCGCTGTATGTTCATATTGTTCTTTATGTACTTATTTTATAGCTTATGCAGCAGACATTCGAGTCAATTAGCTTCTTGTCTTGCAAACTGGGCACTGCTGTTCTAGAACCAAGTTAGAAGGGCGTGTCAAAGGCAACCCGGACAGACCTCTCCTCTTTCTTTTTGCGCTGTGTGGGTTGGTTTCAAGTTACAGCATTTTTATTGGCTCCTCTTTGCTGAACCTTGGTTTCAAAAGCTGGTGTTTGTGTGTTGAATTTCTTAAAGATATAGCTTTTGTTTTTACAAAACTGAAGTCAGGCAGCACACATAGCCCTTGGGAGTGGTTGTTTTTTTAAAGGAAGGATTTTTTTTTTTTTTTTTTAATGATATCTGTTAACCAAAAAATCCAAGTGAAGAGTTTCTCGACTTACTTTTTTTTAACTGGTGTCAGTATGGAGTCGTGTTTCTTCTTGATTTGCATTTTTTTGTCCTGTATAACCTTACTCCTGATTCTTTTGTCTTGATTTTTTTTTTTTCATCCCATATTTCTTGAAACTTGCCTTACTGTTTTGGGGACAAGTTAGAGGTTAAGTAAATTAGTTAAATTATGTTGTGCATATCCACAAACAATTTCTGCAAATGGTAATGTATTTGAAGCATAGATTCATTGTTTTAATCTTGTGAGGATTTTTAAATATCGGAAAGAAAATTTTCTACTTCCTCTTTCAATCTCCTTTTCCATGGCTTTGGCCCCTGGCCCTTAAGGGCCATCCGTTCTAACACAAGAACAGAAAACCAGACACCTCATGTTCTCACTCATAAGTGGGAGTTAAACAATGAGAACACGTGGACACTGGGAGGGGAACATCACACACTAGGGCCTGTCAAGGGGTGGGGGACTAAGGGAGGGATAGCATTAAGAGAAATACCTAATGTAGATGATGGGGTGATGGATGCAGCAAACCACCATGGCATAGTATACCTATGTAACAAACATGCACATTCTGCACATGTATCCTAGAACTTAAAGTATGATAAAAAATTAAAAAATGATATAGAGCCATTCATTTGCTATTGATGATTGAGGTAGTGGTGGTGGAAGCAGAGGCTTTCATCCAGAAGATCTCCCCAAGACGGAAATGCAACAGGCAGGATTTTTATCCAGTGGATTTTGACCCAGTAGACCCTCAAGTATTAGGATGACAGAGACTCCTATTTGCCATTGAATTCTCAGAGCCTTCCATGGTGGCTGGCCCAAGGCAGTTGTTCAGAACATATGCCAGAGAATGAATGAACGAATGATCTTGCCCACGAAACCTCTCCCTCCCTCTGTGTAAGTATCCCTTAAACTCATCCAGCCCTGGCAGCCTCGAAGTATCCCCGGCTCACCCAGGGCCTCAGAGTATGCCTCGGAGCAACTGGTTTCTTCTCAACGGTTAAGTGTCAACTAAGGCTAACGCAGAAGACATTGCTTACCCTAATGTTTGCCTTTAGAAGTAGAATCCAGAGGAAAGGACCTTGAATTTGTTTTTTATTCTTGCTGACTTGGGAACATTGATTGATAATGCTCATACTGATCCTCTGGCTAAACATTTTTCTTCCTTTATCCATGTATTGCGCTCTGGGCTGTCAGCATGAGAGGTGGAGAAACAGGAAGACATGGTGTGCTTCTGCTAGCCTTTTACTGTCCAGTTGTAGAGAGTAGGCCCAGTGAACTCAGGAGTTTACAAGATTGAGCAGTTGAGTAGTTGCTGTATCCTAACGACTATATCTGGTGCTTTACTCTTACATACTTTTGAGACAGGAACACATGGGTGTTGGCATCAAGGAACTGTTGAGGCCATCTTTATTTCTCCATAACACCCAGCACAAGACATTTACGTGGATGGTTTGAGTAGGATAGAAGTTTGTAGCTGTTTATAGAACAGGGCAGGGACTTTCCTGAGGTCAGAGAGGTTTGATGAGGTGATTTTGCTGAGCTGGGCCTTGGGAGTGGAGAGATAAAGGGAGAACAGGTGCATGGACACAGAGACCGGGAAGGCTTCGGAGAAAGGACCTGGGCCTGGGGGAAAGCTGCTGAGCCATTGGGAAATAAAGGAGCTTAGCCTTGCTGAAATTAGAGGAGACAATTCAGAGAGCCATGAGGTAATAGAGGTTTCAAAGACCTAACTAATAAACAAAGGAAGAGAGCATCTTTGGGAGTGGACAAGACCATACCTCACCTAGCAGGTGAAGTCAAAGGTTACCTGTCTTGCAAAGATCCACAAAGGCTGGCAGTGGGGGCATCCCAGTGGACATCGTTGTAATGAGAAAGGGGCCCAAAAGTAGGAAGACTTATGGAGTCCGGGGCTTTAAGGAAGACTCAGCCGAAACCTGGCCACCTCTTTAGGCAGCTTGAGACTTGGCCTCTCCTACCAGCTGCTGAAGGGAAGGCTTCATTCAGTCACATCTGGCCATGGAGACCCTCCTTTTCAAAAGCGGACAGGGAGTGGTGCCCAGGCTCTCAGGGCTTCCTCTTGTCTGGGAGAGTGGAGCCTCCCCACAGAACACAGCCTACTCTTGTTCTTTAGTGCCTGCTGCTCATGTGGGCTTAAAAAAACAAAACCTAGAATGTACTCATTCTTTAAAAAAATCTGTTCGTGTGGTTAGCCTGTGTATAATACCTATAAACGTGTGTATACACTAATTATATCTAAATTGTACATTATGTGTCAGTTACATTTGTAATCACACACACATACATATGCACATTATAATTCCTATTTAAAGGGAAAAACAAGCTAGTTTTTTTAAAGGGAAAAACCAGCAAAAGGTATAGGGAGAGGGAGGCACCCCTCCCCACCCCATCCACTGGTTCTCTTCCCTTTTCTGTCCTCTCTCCGGCTGGATTTATGGACTGACCCTTCTCCTTCCTGCTGTTTGTCTGCTGCATGACCTCAGTGCTGGTGATGGTGAGCTGATGACCTTCCCCTTCTCTCGTTCTCTGCTGTTGTAAAGGCTAATTTCAACCATTTAGTTCCACAGTAGCCACCTCTTTGGCAGATGAAGCTCTCATTGCCTGGAATTTCTCCCTCTCTTCCTCCCCAATTCCACCACTCCATGGTTCCACCTCCAGGAAGCCTTCCTTGCCTGTTTTTCTTCCTCCTAACTCTCCCCAGCCGTGTCTAAATCTTACACTTCTTCAGAGCTGATCTCAATTTTTGCTTCCTCCATGAATTATTTCCTATAGAGCTTGTCCTTCTCCTGCCCCCTCTGCCAGCTGAGGGCTTTCTTCTTTCCCTGGATTCCCCCAGTGCCCTGAGCTGATCTTAGATCTGCCTTGTTTGCCCCTTAATTGAGGGGTACAAATTCCCCCCAAGCTCCTTGAAGGTGGATGCTCTGCTTCCTTTTCTTTGTGTCTTAAAAATCTTGCTCTTGTGTAGTCAAAAAAGTATTGTTTGAAATAGTTGTATTGTTTCAAGTAGTTTTTTTAAAATCAGTTCTAGGGGGTTTTGTTTGTTTTGTTTTTTAAGCTAAAGGAAAATATTCAGCCTGGGCAACATAATGAGACCTTGTCTCTACAAAAAATTTAAAAATTAGCCAACTGTGGTGATGTGTGCCTGTAGTCCTAGCTACTCAGGAGGCTGAGGTGGGAGGATTACTTGAGCCTGGGGGACGGAGGTTGCGGTGAGCTGAGATCGTGCTTCTCTGCTCTAGCCTAGGTAATAGAATGAGACTGTCTCCAAAAGTGTGTGTGTGTGTGTGTGTCTGCCTGTCTGTGTCTGTAGAGAGAGTCTGTTTGCCTATAATACTTACATTGCACAATACTACATTTACTTATTTTTTACTTATTGAAATATGCCACTTGGTTTTAAATAGCATGTAAGATGCAGATATTTGCACTTTTAATTGATATGCCAGGCAGGAGATTTACTGCTCTCAACAGGTGTAAGAGGTAGGAAAGCTGCCCCCACCCAGTGTCTTAGCACTGTGGAACTGATCCTGGTGCCGTGGTGAATAAGTGGCAGACCTCCGATTCACACCACATCTCTGACTCGCAATAAACCACACTGCCCCTGCCCCCACCACCAGCCCTCATGGTGATTAAAACTATTACTGTGTACACACAAAATATATTAGGTTACAAGTTTTTTTGTTTGCAATTCTAAGCTTCTAAGCTCTGTCCATTTGTATTAGATCTTCATAATTTGGGGGCCTGTGGAAGATTGTTTCAAAGCAAGCAAACTAACAAAAAATGAGATCTAACATTGTCAGAGACAGTTGTTCTGTTAATCCAGACATTCAACAAGGGTTATAAATATGGCATAAAAGATTAGGGGGAAAAATCCAAGTTTTTGATAAATTGTCTTCAAAGCTAGACTGTTTCTTAGCAAAATAAGAAAAGGCAGTAATGTTCCCAAGATCATATTTAATCTACACATTCTTGGTAAGACCTTATTTTTCACCTCTTTCCATTAAGTTTAAGGTTTCCTTCTGCTTCTTGCACTAATCATTAATAACTATACTGTTGTCACAGCTCAAAACTTTCCTATTGACACTTCAATCATTTTTTAAAGATCTTGAATGTTCAACCTTTATGAAGCTAACCTTTTGCACTCTATTAAAATTTAAGAACCGCTTGGTTCTCAGTGAATGCCCCAGCTACTGGATCATGAAAGCATTACCTTGTGCCAAGGGCATGATGCAGTACACTCATTCCTTTTTAACAAATAATAAGAAGTTTGACTTTTCATTTACACATCCTGCCAATTGCTAACAAGTTTCCATCTCGTTCAAACACCAGATTGATCCTAAGAAATTGAAAATATTGATTTAACCCTCTGTCTGATTTGTACTGCAGGCACCTTCTAGTGCAGTCTTAGCACATTACAATTGCTTGGCTGTAATTCCTCAGGGGACCACTAATAACTACCACATCTGTCTTTTCATCTTCCGAAATTATGCTAGCAGTTGTCCAAGTCAATTGTGATTCATTTGATACTGCTCTCCTTCAAGACATATTGCAACCAAATAGACTTGCTCACCAGTAATATATCTGATGACATAGTTAGTTCTTGTTAATTGACAGAATGATTCAGGCTTTTATGGATGGCATTAATTGGTCCCTTGTGTCCATGCAATAATTGACCAGACAGAGAAGGCAGCATTTTCGTTCACCCAGTCAGGAGAGTTTTGAGGTAAGAGAAATGTAGTAAGGATGACAAAATGTCTGTATTTTTAATCCAGACTTTATCAATGAGTTGAAAAAAAGAAAATTTGTGGTGGTGGGTGGAATTCAGATCATCTAAATTACGAACATTGCATTGCATCCTACGGAGATGTGCTGAAATGCAAGTCTGCTTTCTCCTTGGCCTTCTTGTGCTGAATGTTTTAATGCAGGGTACAACATGAATCTAATATATGCAAAGCAGAAGAGTGCTGTACCTGAAGGAAGACAATGAAAAATGAGAACTATAAGCAGCTTTTTTTCTTTTGACATTTATCATTGGTGACCCAGCATACTGGGCATGTACAGTCTGAAAATGTGGAATTTGCATCACCTCCTGCTTGCTGAGAGAGCCAGAATGTTAGTTACATTTACTTCTGTTGCCATGCTACTGAAAAAAGTGTGGGTTCCCTTTTTCCTACAGGATAAAATTTTCATATATAGAAATTTTCACAACCTGCCTCTGTCATTTTTCCCCCTTCCCGTTTAGTCACACGGAATTACTCGACATTTTCAAGTTATGGTACCATTTTGTCTTATTTTTGTACTTAGTATGCTCTTTCTTTCATTAGCCACTTTATAGATTCCCACTCATTCTTCAAGAACCCCTTAGGTGCCTCCTGAATTTCTCAAACCAACGTAGCTCTCCCCTCCTTGTGTTGACTCATTTGGTTGCTTATTTCCCAAACTAGACCTTGAGCTTGCTTGGGCATAGGCCGTGTCTGTATGTTTGACACGTGCAATCATGTAAAGACTTAATAAATGTTTAGGGAATTGAGTTGCAATTGTTATATCTTGAGCAATGAGAATTTAAGATTTGAATCCAGGAGAGATGACTTGGATCAAACTAGATGTCAAGTAATCTGTACTTTGAATGTCAGTAAGTGGCTGATGACCAGCCCTGGGGAATAATTACAATTTGGTGTGAAACAAACCATTTGAGGTGTGGAGGATGAATTGCTCAGTTGACATTTGGAGAGGGGAGGGTAAGGTATGAGTTATGTGAAATAGATTTTCTGGTGTTTGATTTACTTAGATTATTCATTCTTTTTAAATCATTTGTCGCATAGGGTAGACAGTGGCTGTAACTGATAGCCATGGAGGCTTTGGACTTGTGAACATCTGACATTACCTCCTTTTAAGGGCAGTGCCTTCTGACAGACCTGGGCTGAAATCCCAGTGCTGCCATTTATTAGATTTGTGTTTTGAGTTGAACTCCTTAATTGATCTGAGGCTGTTTCCTCATCTGTAAAATGAAAATAATAATAGCCTCTGTCAACTTTTGTGGTAGTGGAGAGAGATGTATGGGAAGTGTGTTGCACAGTGCCTGGTGGTATACAACAGAGGCTTGATAAATGGTACCTGGGACCAATTAAAGATTTTTTTTGGCTTGTTTCTTTTTTGTGTATTGTTTTCTTGTAGAGATGGAGTCTCATAGTGTTGCCCAGGCTGGTCTTGAGCTCCTGGGCCCAAGTGATCATCCTGCCTTAAGCCTTCCAAAGTATTGGGATTACAGGTGTAAACCTCTGTGCCCCCCTCCTTCCCCCCCACCCCCAATTTTAAATTTGTTTTTAGAGATGGTATCTTGCTATGTTGCCCAGGCTGGTCTCAAACTCCTGGCCTTAAAGCTATCCTCCTGCCTTGACCTCCCAAAATGCTGAGATTACAGAGCAATTAAAGATAAACTTTGACTCTTTTTTTCCCTGAGAGTTCTGAAAGGCAGAGGGTAAATACAATTGTGTATATAGAGAAAATGCTTTAGAGTTTGGTGTTTTTTTTTTTTATATATTGTCTGTAGTTGTATGAGGTTCACCTTGCCTCTGTAACAATATATATCACTTCCATGGGATTCAGTGCTTCAGGAAGTTACAGAGGGAGATTGGGAGCTAATGCGCCAAACCCAGCAGTGAGTATGTGTAATATCAAACCCCTGTTGGTTTCTTTTTTTAACTACAAAGCAGCAGATCTTGCCGCTGTGATAGAATTTGATTTTCACTGGCTTGGGATAAATTCCTGGTGATGCTGATAGTTTATTACCCAACATAGGTCTAGAATTTATACTTGCAGAAGTGTTTTCATATTTGTAGAATAGATTTGTTTGGCTCTGAGATTTGTTTGTTTTTTGTGATTTTTGAGAAGGAGTCTCGCTCTGTCACCCAGGCTGGAGTGCAGTGGTGCAATCTCGGTTACTGCAACTTCAGCCTCCCGAGTAGGTGGGATTATAGGCCTGTGCCAGCAAACCCAGCTTATATATACACTTTTTTTTTTTTTTTTTTTTTTTTTTAAGTAGAGATGGGGTTTCACCATGTTGGCCAAGCTGGTCTCAACTTCTGGTCTCATGTCATCTGCTCTCCTGGGCCTCCCAAAGTGCTGGGATTACAGGCATGAGCCACCATACCCAGTGGCTCTGTGGTTTTTAAATGGTAACACTTATGTAAACAAACGCTGGTTTCTTTCTAACTTATGACTGGTCTAGAAGAATGTGTTACTTTTTCATAATCTATAGGTAGAGAAATAGAAGAAGAGAACTTCTTTTCAAAGAGGCAAACTCAGGGGCTCTGAATGCCTTAAGGCTGCTATCTGGAGTCTTATTTGAAATCATTAATATCTTTTTTGGGGTGGATGGAGAAAGGAGAGGTCTTAGTCAATGGGTACAAAGTTTTGGTTAGGAGGAATAAGTTCTAGTGATCTCTTGCACAGCATACTGACTACAGTTAATAATAATGTATTGTATATTTCAAAATTGCCAAAAGACTAGGTTTTAAATGTTTTCATCACAAAGAAATAAGAATATGATGTGGTAGATATGTTAAGTAGCCAGATTTAATGATTCTGCAATGTATGCATATATGGTGTCACAAATTTATTTGTTAATTACAAGTAAGACTGTTGCCCTTCCTGTGATGATGAACAAAGGGGTCACTTAGTGTGGTGTGAATGTGTTCAATTAGGCTGCTCCCTCCTGTCACCAAACTGGAATCGTTATGTTGAGAGCCTGAGACTTTAGCCTGGAGGAGAGAGTGGGTTTGGTAATTTTGGAACCTAGTGAACTTTAAGAGTAGGGCATTAGTAAATTTCAAGTATATTCTATAGGATTGCTAATTATAGTCAACTTGCTCTATATTAGATCTCCAGAATTAATTTATTTCTATGCCACTTTTCGATTTCTGATTTCAGTCCCAGGAAAAACCACCCATTTTTGTGCTGGCTACTCTGCCGACTATTTTCTCTGCCTTAGAGGTTATTTTGATAAACCTTCACTGCATCACGGACTTAGCAGGATAAAAGGCAGAGAGTAATGGTACATTTGTCAAAATAAGACGAAGCGGATCTAGTTTTCTTTGGCAAAGATCAACTTTGGAAAGTGTTGTATTGTGAAATGCAGAGTTAAATATAACTATCTCAGCCTTGATGTGTCCTTTTTTAATGTTCAGCATCTAAGCGCAAGTTAATTAATGATGGATATCCCACAGTGACTTTTTCTCAAGCCCAGCAATTTCATATATACCCTAGTATATAAAAGCAAACAACTTAATTAAGTTACTCTTCATCCATAATTATCTTGAAATTAACTACTTACAATGTCCAGAAGTTTACACTACAAACATGTTTAAAAATCTGTTCAGAGTAAAAGGGACTATATGATTGATTACCTTCATTCCTTTATTACCCACTTAGCTATTAATATGAAAGGTAGCCACTCCCATCATACTCTTTGTCTGCTTAAAATTAGTATTATATTAATTTCTGCAAACATTCAAGAAAAGGGCTTTCTGTTACTTTTTCATTGAGTCCTTGCCCTGTGCCAGGCATTGGGTCCACAGTAGTGGACAGAGCAGTTTTGGCTGCTGTCCTCAATGAGGTTAGAGTCTCTTTGGAAGTTACAGATAGGTCATATTAGTCTGGTAGGGCTGCCGTAATAGAATACTGGGTGGTTTAAACAACAGAAATTCATTTTCTCATAGTTTAGCAGCCTGGAAGCCCAAGAGATCAAGGTATTATCAGGTTTAGTTACTCCCAGGGCCGCTCTGCTTGGCTTGTAGATGTGTCCTCACACTGCCTTTCCTTTGTGTTCATGCATCTCTGGTGTCTCTCTCTCTCTCTCTCTCTCTTTTTTTTTTTTTTTGAGATGAAGTTTGGCTCTTGATGCCCAGGCTGGAGTGCAATGACGGTGATCTCAGCTCATTGAAATCTTTGCCTCCCGAGTTCAAGCAATTCTCCTGCCTCAGCCTCCCATGGAGCAGAGATTACGTGCATCCGCCACCAAGCCCAGTTAATTTTTTTGGCCGGCGGTGGTGGGGGGGTTTCACCTTGTTGGCCAGGCTGGTCTCAAGCTTCTGACCTCAGGTGATCTGCCTGCCTCGGCCTCCCAAAGTGCTGGCATTAGAGGCGTGAGCCACCATGCTCATCCTCCTTCTCTTCTTATAAGGACATCAGTCATATTGGTTAGGCTCCTACCTATATGACCTCATTGAACCATAATTATGTCCTTAAAGGCCCTATCTCCAAATATAACCACATTAGGGGTTACATTCGGTCCATGACACATTAATAACCATTGACATGGGTGGGGGAGTGGCCACCTGTATGTTTATGCTCCTCACCCAGAGCTGACTTACTGGAGACAAGGACTAGGTTTAGGATGGGAATTGACATAACTGTAGGAGTTGGCAAGGCATAGAGGGAGGGGAGAAGTATCCTGGGCTGTATATGTTAGAAGATCTGGAAGACACAAGGCTGTGGTGGTGGATACCTTAGTGTGCCTAGATTTAGAAATACCTTGCTCTGCTTGGTGCAGTGGCTCGTGCCTGTAATCCCAGCATTTTGGGAGATCACGGCGGGATGATCACTTGAGGCCAAGAATTCAAGACCAGTCTGGGCAACACAGTGAGACTCCATTTCTACAGAAATTTTAAAAAATTATCTGGGCGTGATGGCTGGCACCTGTAGTCATAGCTACTCAGGAGGCTAAGGTAGGAGGACTGCTTGAGTCCAGGAGTTCAAGGTTGCAGTGAGCTGTGACCACACCATCGCACTCCAACCTAAGCAACAGAGTGAGACCCTGTTTCTTTAAAAAATAAAACAATAAAAAGATCTTGCTTTTTGTGGGTCTTGAGTTGACATTGAATATATGGACGTGTGAATCATATGTAGTCCTAAGCTGTGTCAAGCCTGTATCTATCAAGTCACTATAGAACTTAGTCGTACCTTGTTTTTGGATTTGTGAAAGGTCCTTAAGGTTAAAATGGAATGAAATGCAGTCACCTTTTACCTGTGGAGAGTCAGGGTTACAGAATGGGCTTGGCTGCCCTCTGATAGGACCCTGGGTCCTCCTCCCCATACACATGTGTTGCTTATGCACAACTGCAGGTGCTGCCTCTGCAGACAGTGTGCTCAGCTGCGAGTGCAGAGGAGAGACAGGTTTGCCCAAATGAGAAGCAGGGGGATAAAGAAGGAGAAAAGCCCACCCACATGCCTCACCCAGAGACAACCGCTGTTAGCCTTTTGATGTATTTCTTTCATATGACTTTATTTTCATCGTACAAAGTTGAGATCATCCTGTATGGTCATTCATCTCGCTTTCTTACTTAAACCTTTCCTGCTAAATATAACTTTGAATGCTTGTTTTTTAAATGTTCTTTTCAGAGGGAATTTATTTAATAGTTTTTTATTTTTAGTTGTTTAAGCCTGTTTTTCTCTCTGTTTTCCATTAGATAATTGTGACTAACATCTCTTAGCACCGTTTTTCTTAGATTCCAGATTATATCCTTAAATTAACCTTATAAACAAAGTTTACTTTAAAGCCTTTCAATACATATAATCAAATTGCTATACAAAAGGGCCGAACTAGTGTATTGCCCCAACAGCTGTATATACTCTTGGGAAGACGGAAGGTTTTCATAGGCAACGTATCATAGGTCATCATAGGGTATTTTATTGTTTGATCTTGCCTTGACGGACTACATGTGAGGATGAACCTTTTCTAATATTAACAAATCATTTATGTTTCCTCTTTTGTGAATTAGCCTTTGATGCCCTTTGACCAGTCTTTCTGTTGGCACACAGTGCTTTGAGTAAAACAAAAAGTTTCAGGGGAATGAGAGTTCTCTCTTCCCTCCTTGAACTGATAGTGATGAATGTCAGAGGAGCGTGTGCCTGTTTCTGTTTCGTCAAGAGTAATTGCACTGAGAGTACATTTTTAAAAATGTGAGTGAGAAATTATAATGGTGTTGAGAAATGAGTTTATAACTAATTTGTGATTCAGCTAATATTTACAGTGTGTTTGCTATATGCCAGCTACTGTGCTAGCAGATTTCATAAAAATGTTTCTTATTAGTCCTCATGACAGTTCTTTGAGGATGTTTTACAACCTTTTTACATATGTAAAAACTGAGATTTAGACAAATCAAACTGGAATTTGAACCAGGTCTCCTGATACACCCAGGCTGAGGCCCCTCCCTCTGAACCATTGAACCTTGATGTGTATTTTCCTGCAAGTCTCTAGTCATTTTGTGTTGGCCCCTGGAATTGTGCACAGTATTTTGCAGCTCCTGAAGAAGGTTGTAAAGAGATGAGCACACTTTCCATCCGTGAAAATGATCGTGGGGATCACTTTTAGGTAAGGACGGACTGGAGACATTGGGCTCCCTCCATCTGGAAAGAAGAAAGTTGAAAGGAGATAGACAGGAAGTTTAAACCCATAAAAATTAAATATAGGTTTATCCAGTTTTTCCCTAAATGCCTGAATGTAGATGCAACTAGAATCATAAAGAAGGATTTTTAGGACAAAATGTTGCATAATCATTTTGAATTTTGTTACCCTGAATATCTTAACAGCCGAAATGTAAATGGTTCAGACACACCCCTGGATAAAGGAATATAGAATTCAGAGAAGCAGTGTAGTTGGAGAGAGGACTTCACACTTTTAAGTTTGAAATTGTGGACTGGGGACCAGAATACCGTCCCCAGCAGAACATTGTATATGCCCATCAGGGAAGGCATGGCCTCTGGTGTGCACGGGAAGTGTGTGTGTGTGCCATCATCTCCCCAGTAGATGATTCTTCATGGGGTAAAGCAGGGACTCATTAGGTTTTGTGACCTTTCATGTTTGAGGACACACTGTGAATTTGCTCAAAATCGGCCCTTTTCACTTCTGTTTGCCTGTTATATCATCAGATTGGTTAAGAGAAAAGAGATTCCATTATCTCTCTTCAGGGTTACTTTTGAATCTATGGGATATTTATTTATTTGTATATTTAGAGATGGAGTTTTGCTCTTGTTGCCCAGGCTGGAGTGCAGTGGTGCCATCTCAGCTCACTGCAACCTCTGCTTCTCGGGTTTAGGTGATTTACCTGCCTCAGGCTCCCAGGAAGCTGGGATTACAGGTGTCTGCCACCATATCCAGCTAATTTTTGTGTTTTTAGTAGAGACGGGGTTTCCCCATTTTGGCCAGGCTGGTCTTAAACTCCTTACCTCAGGTGATCTGCCCTTCTGGGCCAGGTGCTGGGATTACAGCTGTGAGCCACCATGCCTGGTGTGATTTTGAAAACAATATGGTCACTTAATGACTTACAACACATTCTCATGAATCCTAATAACAGAAATTCTGGGTTCTGTGTTAATACGGGACTTCCTTTTGTGAAATTTGTAATACATTCGGGAGGAATGTGTAACAAATAGGATTCTACTTTTTAGGGGCATTTGGAGCACTGTATTGTCCTTGGGTAATATTTAATGTGGATGATGCTACATGGCCTCTGAGAATATCCCTAGGCCCCCGATCCTTTAAGGGGGAAAATCAGCCTTTACTTTTTGATTATGTAATTGTGATTAGAATAGCCTCTGGGACATAAATTCCAAATTATATCTGTATTGTTTTTCTCTAATTAAGAACACTTTTGGTTTCAAATCATATTGGCAGCAAATTAAAGAAGCTTCATGTATTTGGTAAATGTTAATGATGGAATGTAAAGGTAAATTTTAACATTTTAAGTACAAAATTCATGTAAAACAAAAGTTGATTATACATTGGTTTTAAAATGAGCACTGCTTCAGAGTCAGGACATCCTTCGTAAAGTCACAAGTGTTGTGGCCTTGTGCATTTCTTTTGGCTTCTTTTTGCTTTCATTTTCTCATCTGCAAAATTGAAATTGTTAGTTGAAATTGTCTATAAAGTATCTTGTAGAGCCAAACATATCGGATTCTCTAATATTAGTATCTCTAAGAGAGTTTCTCTAAGTCCAGGCAGTACAGTTTGCTTGTTGGTTATAGAGTGATAGTATTTTGCAATCAGGAAGCTTGGATAGATGAGAAACCACACATATGACATAAAATGGTTCCTCAACAGAAAGTCTGTGTGGCTCAAATTGGGGAAACAAACTTATAAATGTCTTTTGACAAAAGATGTGTCACCACACAACTTAGGAAAGAACTCTGAGCATTGTTTTTTGTGGACTTGGGACAATTTCCAAAAACTTTTTTTTTTCAATATTTTTCATTCCAACTTACTAAAAAAATAAAAAAACTTTTTGGGCTGGGCACAGTGGCTTATACCTGTAATCCAGCACTTTGGGAGGCAGAGGCCAGCAGATCACCAGAGGTCAGGAGTTTGAGACCAGCCTGGCCAACATAGTGAAACCCTGTCTCTACTAAAAATACAAAAATGAGCCAGGCATGGTGATATACACCTGTATTCCCAGCTACATGGGAGTCTGAGGCAGGAGAATCACTTGAACCTGGGAGGCAGAGGCTACCCTCTAGCCTGTGTGATGGAGCAGGACTCAGTCTCAGAAAAAAAAAAAAAAAAAAAAACCACCACCACAACTCTTTTTGAAGATCACAAGCTTCAGAAAGAAATACTGCATCCTCG